>NW_025728232.1:1142092-1335671 GCF_021461385.2 Schistocerca piceifrons
TTCCATAGAAGCGTTACTCGATTTAGAAGGAGAAGTCATGGAAAACATAGTATTTCATAGCGACGCAATTTCTGTGTTTAATCGTTAATGTGAGGGAGCGAGGGATGCATTAAAGAAGGAATAGTGCATCGGAAAGCAGACAGTCGTAACCCGAAAGAAAATCCTGTCGTTTCTATAGAAACGTTACTCGATTTAGAAGGAGAGTTCACAGAACCCATAGTATATCATAGCGACGCAATTTCTGTGTTAATTCGACAATGTGAGGGAGCGAGGGTGCAGTAAAGATGGAATAGTGCATCGGAAAGGAGATACTCGTATCCCAAAAGAAAATCGGGTCGTTTCCATAGAACGTTACTCGATTTACAAGGAGGTGTCATAGAATACATAGTATGTCAATGCGACGCAATATCTGTTAATTCTTCAATGTGAGGGAGCAAGGGATGCAGTAAAGAAGGTATAGTGCATCGGAAAGGAGATACTCGTATCCCAAAAGAAAACCCTGTCATATCCATAGAAAACCTGCTCGATTTAGAAGGAGAGGTCGTAGAACCCACAGCGTTTCATAGCGACGCAATTTCTGTGTTAATTCGTCAATGTGAGGGGCGAGGGATGCAGCGAAGCGTAATAGTGCATCGGTAAGTGGATACTCGTATCCCAAAAGAAAATCCTGTTGTTTCGATATAAACGTTACTCGATTAAGAAGGAGAAGACATAGTACCTGTAGTATGCCATAGCGACGAAATTCCTGTGTTAATTCGTCAATGTGAGGGAGCCAGATGTGCAGTAACGAAGGAATAGTGCATCGGAAAGGGTATAGTCGGATCCCAAAAGAAAATTCTGTCGTCTCCACAGAAACGGTACTCGAGTTGGAAGGAGATGTCATAGAAACCATAGTATTTCATAGCGACGCAATTTCTGTGTTAATTTGGCAATGTGATGGAGCCAGATATGCAGTAAAGAACGAATAGCGTATCGGAAAGGACAAACTCGTATCCAAAAGAAAATCCTGTCGTTCCAATTGAAACGTTACTCGATTTAGAAAGAGATGTCATAGAAAACATAGTATTTCATAGCGACCAATTTCTGTGGTAATTCGTCAATGTGAGGGAGCGAGGGGTGCAGTAAAGAAGGAATAGTGCATCGGAAAGGAGATAATCGTACCCCAAAAGAAAATCCTTTCGTCTCCATAGAAATGTTTCTCGATTTAGAAGGAGAAGTCATAGAACTCATAGTATTTCCTAGCGACGAAATGTCTGTCTTAATTCGTCAATGTGAGGAGCGAGGGATGCAGTAAACAAGGAATAGTGCATCGGAAAGGAGATACTCGTATCACAAAAGAAATTCCTGTCGTTTTCATAGAAACGTTGCTTGTTATAGAAAGAGAAGTCATAGAAGTCATAGCATTCCATAGCGACGCAATTTCTGTGTTAATTCGACAATGTGAGGGAGCGAGAGTGCAGTAAAGATGGAATAGTGCATCGGAAAGGAGATACTCGTATCCCAAAAGAAAATCGGGTCGTTTCCATAGAACGTTACTCGATTTAGAAGGAGATGTCATAGAACACACAGTATTTCATAGCGACGCAATGTCTGTGGTAATTTGTCAATGTGAGGGAGCGGGGGATGCAGTAAGGAAGGAAAAGTGCGTAGGAAAGGAGATACTCGTATCCCAAAAGAAAATCCTGTCGTTTCCATAGAAACGTTAATCGATTTAGAAGGAGAAGTCATAGAACCCATAGTATTTCATAGCGACGCAATTTTTTTGCTAATTCGTCAATGTGAGGTAGCCAGGGATGCAGTAAAGAAGGACAAGTGCATCGGAAAGGAGATATTCGTATCCCAAAAGAAAATCCTGTCGTTTTCATAGAAACGTTAATCGATATAGAAGGAGATGTCACACAACACAAAGAATTTAATAGCGACGGAATCTGTGAGTTAATTCGTCAATGTGAGGGAGCCAGGGATGCAGTAAAGGCGGAATAGTGCATCCGAAAGGAGATACTCGTAACCCTAAAGAAAATCCTGTCGTTTCGATAGAAACGTTACACGATTTAGATGGAGAGGTCATAGAACACATAGTATTTCATAGCGTCGCAATTTGAGAGTTACTTCGTCAATGTGAGGGAGCGAGGGATGCAGTAAAGAAGGAATAGGGCATCGGAAACGAGATACTCGTATCCCAAAGGAAAATACTTTCGTTTCCATAGAAACGTTAATCGATTTAGAAGGAGAAGTCATAGAACATATAGTACTTCATAGCGAAGCAATTTCTGTGCTAATTCGTCAATGTGAGGGAGCGAGGGATGGAGTAAAGAAGGAATAGTGCATCGGTAGAGAGATACACGTTTCCCAAAATAAAAAACCTGTCGTTTCCATAGAATCGTTACTCGATTTGGAAGGAGAAGTCACAGAACCCATAGTATTTCTTAGCGACGCAATTTCTGTGCTTATTCGCCAATGTGAGGGAACGAGGGATGCAATAAAAAGGAATAGTGCATCGGAAAGGAGATGCTCGGTTCCCAAAAGAAAATCCCGTGGTTTCCTTAGAAACGTTACTAGATTTAGAAGGAGAAGTCGCAGATGCCATAATAATCCATAGCGACGCAACTTCTGTGTTAATTCGGTCGTGTGAGGGGGCGAGGGATGCAGTAAAAAAGGAATAGTACATCGGTAGGGACATACTCGTATCCCAAAAGAAAATCCTGTCGTTTTCGTAGAAACTTTACAAGATTTAGATCGAGATGTCATAGAACCCATAGTGTTTCATAGCTACCCAATTTGTGTGTTAATTCGTCAATGTGAGGGAGCCAGGGATGCAGTAAAGAAGGAATACTGCATCGGAAAGTAGATACTCGAATTCCAAAAGAAAATCCTGTCGTTTCCATATAAACGTTACTCGATTTAGCAGGAGAAGGCATAGAACCCATAGTAATTCATAGCGACGCAATTTCAGTGCTAATTCGTCAATGTGGGTAGGCGAGGGATGCAGTAAAAAAGGAATAGTGCATCGGAATGGGGATACACGTTTCCCAAAAGAAAAACATGTCGTTTCCATAGAATCGTTACTCGATTGAGAAGGAGAAGTCACAGAACCGATAGTAATTCATAGCGACGCAATATCTGTGCTTATTCGTCAATGTGAGGGAACGAGGGATGCAGTAAAGAAGGAATAGTGCATCGGAAAGGAGATACTCGTATCCCAAAATCCAATCCTTTCGTTTCAATAGAAACGTTACTCGGTTTAGAAGGAGAAGTCATAGAACCCATTGTATATCATAGCGACTCAATTTCTGTGTTAATTCTTTAATATGAGGGAGCAAGGTGTGCAGTAAAGAAAGAATTGTGCATTGGAAAGGACATACTCGTATCTCAAAAGAAAATCCTGTCGTTTCCATAGAAACGTTACTCGATTTAGAAGGAGAAGTCATAGAACCCATAGTGTTTCATAGCGACGAAATTTCTGTGCTAATTCGTCAATGTGGGGGAGCCAGGGATGCAGTAAAGAAGGACAAGTGCATCGGAAAGGAGATACTCGTATCCCAAAAGAAAATCTTGTCGTTTTCATAGAAACGTCAATCGATTTAGAAGGAGATGTCGTAGAACCCATGGTATTTCATAGCGACGCAATTTCGGTGTTAATTCGTCAATGTGAGGGAGCCAGGGATGCACTAAAGGAGGAATAGTGCATCGGAAAGGAGATACTCGTAACCCAAAAGAGTATCCTGTCGTTTCAATAGAAACGTTACACGATTTAGAAGGAGAAGTCATAGAACCCATAGTATTTCATAGCGACGCAATTTGTGAGTTACTTCGTCAAAGTGAGGGAGCGAGGGATGCAGTACACAAGGAATAATGCATCGGAAAGGAAATACTCTTATCCCAAAAGAAAATCCTGTCGTTTCCATAGAAACGTTACTCGATTTTGAAGGAGAAGTGATATAACCCATAGTAGATCATACTGACGCCATTTCAGTGTTATGTCGTCAATGTGAGGAAGCAAGGAATGCTGTAAAGAAGGAATAGTGCATCCGAAAGGAGATACTCGTATCGCAACAGAAAATCCTGTCGTTTGCAGAGAGACGTTAGTCGATTTAGAGGGAGAAGTCATGTAACCCACAGTATTTCATAGCGACGCAATTTCTATGCTTATTCGTCAAAGTGAGGGAACGAGGATTGCAGTAAAGAAGGAATAGTGCGTCGGAAAGGAGATACTCGTATCCCAAAGGAAAATACTGTCGTTTCCATAGAAACGTTAAACGATTTAGAAGGAGAAGTCATAGAACCTATAGTACTTCATAGCGACCCAATTTCTGTGCTATTTCGTCAATGTGAGGGAGCGAGGGATGCAGTAAAGAAGGAATAGTGCATCGGAAAGGAGATACACGTATCCCAAAAGAAAAACCTGTAGTTTCCATAGAATCGTTACCCGATTTAGAAGGAGAAGTCGCAGAACCCATAATAATCCATAGCGACGCAATTTCTGTGTTAATTCGGTCGTGTGAGGGGGCGAGGGATACAGTAAAAAAGGAATAGTACATCGGGAGGAAGATACTCGTATCCAAAGGAAAATCCTGTCGTTTTCGTAGAAACGTTACAAGATTTAGAACGAGATGTCATAGAACCCATAGTATTTCATAGCTATCCAATTTCTGTGTTAATTCGTCAATGTGAGGGGGCCAGGTAAGCAGTAAACAAGGAATATTGCATCGGAAAGGAGATACTCGTATCCCAAACGAAAATACTGTCGTTTCCATAGAAACGTTAAACGATTTAGAAGGAGAAGTCATGGAAACCATAGTATTTCATAGCGACGCAATATCTGTGTTTAATCGTTAATGTGAGTGAGCGAGGGATGCACTAAAGAAGGAATAGTGCATCGGAAAGCAGACAGTCGTAACCCGAAAGAAAATCCTTTTGTTTCCATAGAAACGTTACTCGATTTAGAAGGAGAGGTCACAGAACCCATAGTATATCATAGCGACGCAATTTCTGTGTTAATTCGACAATGTGAGGGAGCGAGGGATGCAGTAAAGATGGAATAGTGCATCGGAAAAGAGATACTCGTATCCCAAAAGAAATTGGGTCCTTTCCATAGAATGTTACTCGATTTGGAAGGAGATGTCATAGAACACATAGTATTTCATAGCGACGCAATTTCTGTGGTAATTCGTCAATGTGAGGGAGCGAGTGGTGCAGTAAGAAGAAATAGTGCATCGGATAGCAGATAACCGTATCCCAAAAGAAAATCCTGTCGTTTTCATAGAAACGTTAATCGATTTAGAAGGAGATGTCATAGAACCCAAAGAATGTCATAGCGACGGAATTTGTGAGTTAATTCGTCAATGTGAGGGAGCCAGGGATGAAGTAAAGGCGGAATAGTCCATCCGAAAGGAGATAGTCGTAACCCTAAAGAAAATCCTGTCGTTTCAATAGAATCGTTACTCGATTTAGAAGGAGAAGTCACAGAACCCATAGTATTTTTAGCGACGCAATTTTTGTGCTTATTCGCCAATGTGAGGGAACGAGGGATGCAGTAAAGATGGAATAGTGCATCGGAAAGGAGATACTCGGATCCCAAAAGAAAATCCCGTGGTTTCCTTAGAAACGTTACTCGATTTAGAAGGAGAAGTCGCAGATCCCATAATAATCCATAGCGACGCAAATTCTGTGTTAATTCGGTCGTGTGAGGGGGCGAGGGATGCAGTAAAAAAGGAATAGTACATCGTAAACGAGATACTCGTACCCCAAAGGAAAATACTGTCGTTTCCATAGAAACGATACTCGATCTAGAAAGAGAAGTCATAGAACCCATAGTAATTCATAGCGACGCAATTTCTGTGCTAATTCGTCAATGTGAGTAGGCGAGGGATGCAGTATAGAGGGAATAGTGCGTCGGAATGGAGATACTCGTTTCCCAAAAGAATAACCTGACGTTTCCTTAGAATCGTTACTCGATTTAGAAGGAGAAGTCACAGAACCCATAGTAATTCATAGCGACGCAATTTCTGTGCTTATTCGTCAATGTGAGGGAACGAGGGATGCAGTAAAGAAGGAAAATTGGGTCGTTTCCATAGTATGTTACTCGATTTGGAAAGAGATGTCATAGAACCCATACTATTCCATAGTGACGCAATTTCTGTGTTATTTCGTCAATGTGAAGGGAGCGAGGGATGCAGTAGAGAAGGAATAGTGCATCGGAAAGGAGATAGTCGTATCCTTAAAGAAAATCCTGTCGTTTCCGTAGAAACGTTACTCGATTTAGAAGGAGAAGTCATAGAACCCACAGTATTTCATAGGGACGCATTTTCTGTATTAATACGTCAATGTGAGGGAGCGAGGGATGCAGCTAAGAAGGTATAGTGCATCGGAAAGGAGATACTCGTATCCCAATAGAAAATCCTGTAGTTCCCATAGAAACGTTACTAGATTTATCAGGAGAAGTCATGGAACCCATAGTATTTTAGAGCGACGCAATTTCTGTGTTAGTTCGTCATTGTGAGGGAGCGAGGGATGCAGTAAACGAGGAAAAGCGCATCGGAAGGAGATGTATCCCAAAAGAAAATCCTGTCGTTTAATTTGAAACGTTACTCGATTTTGAAGGAGAAGTCACAGAACCCATAGTATTTCATAGCGACGCAATTTCTGTGTTAATTCGTGAATGTGAGGGAGCGAGGGATGCAGTAAAGAAGGAATAGTGCATCGGAAGGAGATACTCCTATCCCAGAAGAAAATCCTGTCGTATCCACAGAAACGTTACTCGAGTTGGAAGGAGATGTCATAGAACCCATAGTATTCCATAGCGACACAATTTCTGTGTTAATTCGTCAATGTGAGGGAGCGAGGGATGCAGTAAACAAGGAATAGTGCATCGGAAAGGACTTACTCGTATCCCAAGACAAAATCCTGTCGTTTCCATAGAAACGTTACCCGATTTAGAAGGAGTAGTCATAGAACCCATAGTATTTCATAGCGACGCATTTTCTGTTTTAATTCGTCAATGTGAGGGAGTGAGGGATGTAGTAAAGAAGGAAAAGTCCATCGGAAAGGAGATACTCGTATCCCTAAAGAAAATCCTGTCGTTTCCATATAAACGCTACTCGATTTAGAAGGAGAAGTCATTGAACTGATAGTATATCACAGCGCCGTAATTTCTTTGTTAATCCGTCAATGTGAGGGAGCGAGGGATACAGTAAAGAAGGAATAGTGCATCCGAAAGGAGATACTCGTATCCAAAAAGAAGATCCTGTCGTTTCAATTGAAACGTTTCTTGATTTAGAAGGAGAAGTCATAGAACCCATAGCATTCCATAGCGACGCAATTTCAGTGTCAATTCTTCAATGTGAGGGAGCCAGGGATGCAGTAAAGATGGAATAGTGCATCGGAAAGAAGTTATTCGTAACCCAAAAGAAAATCTTTTGGTTTCAATAGAAACGTTACTCGATTTAGAAGGACAAGTCATAGAATCCATAGTATTTCATAGCGACGCAATTTGTGAGTTACTTCGCCAATGTGAGGGAGCGAGGGATGCAGTACAGAAGGAATAGTGCATCGGGAAGGAGATGGTCGTATCCCAAAAGAAAATGCTGTCGTTACCATAGGAACGTTACTCGATTGAGCACGAGAAGTCATAGAACCCATAGCATTTCATAGCGACGCAATTTCTGTGTTAATTGTTCAATGTGAGGGAGTGAGGGATGCAGTAAACAAGGAAAAGTGCATCGGAAGGAGATGTATCCCAAAAGAAACTCCTGTCGTCTCCATAGAAACGTTACTCGATTTAGAAGGAACAGTCACAGAAATCATAGTATTTCATAGGGACGCAATTTCTGTGTTAATTCGTGACAGTGAAGAGCGATGGGTACAGTAACGAAGGAATAGTGCATCGGAAAGGAGATACTCGTATCCCAAAAGAAAATCCTGTCGTTTCCATAGAAACGTTACTCGATTTAGAAGGAGAGGTCATAGAACACATTGTATTTCATAGCGACGCAATTTCTGTGCTTATTCGTCAATGTGAGGGAGCGAGGGATGCAGTAAAGAAGGAATAGTGCATCGGAAAGGAGATACGCGTATCCCAAAAGAAAACACTGTCGATTATATAGAAATGTTACTCGATTTAGAAGGAGAAGTCATAGAACCCATAGTATTTCATAGCGACGCAATTTCTGTGTTCATTCGTATTCTTAAATGTGAGGGAGCGAATAATGCCGTAAAGAAGGAATAGTGCATTGGAAAGGAGATGCTCGTATCCCAAAAGAAAATCCTGTCGTTTCCATGGAAACGTTACTCGATTCAGAAGTAGGAGATATATAACCCATAGTATTTCATAGCGACGCAATTTCTGTGTTTATTCGTCAATGTGAGGGAGCGAGGGGTGCAGTGAAGAAGGAATTGTGCATCGGAACAGAGATGCTCGTATCCCAAAAGCAAAACCTGTCGTTCCCATGGAAACGTTACTTGTTTTAGAAGGAGAAGGCATAGAACTCGTAGTATGCCATATCGACGCTACTTCTGCGTTAATTCGTCAATATGAGGGAGCCAGGAATGTAGTAAAGAAGGAATAGTGCATCGGAAAAGCGATACTCGTATCCCAAAAGAAAATCCTGTCGTATCCGTAGAAACGTTACTCGATTTAGATGGAGAAGTCATAGAACCCATAGTATTTCATAGCAACGCAATTTCTGTGTTAAATCGTCAATGGGAAGGAGCGAGGGATGCAGTAAACAAGAAATAGTGCATCGGAAGGAGATGTATCCCAAAAGAAAATCCTGTCGTTTCCATAGAAACGTTACTCGATTTAGAAGGAGAAGTCACAGAACCCATAGTATTTCATAGCGCCGCAATTTCTGAGTTAATTCGTCAAAGTGAGTTAGCGAGGAAAGCAGTAGGGAAGGAATAATGCATCGGGAAGGAGATACTCGTATGCCAAAAGAAAATCCCGTCGTATCGGTAGAAACGATACTTGATTTAGAAGGAGAGGTCATAGAACCCATAGTATTTCATAGCGACGCAATTTCTGTGTTAATTGGTCAATGTGAGGGAGCGAGGGATGCAGTAAAGAAGGAATTGTGCATCGGAAATGAGATAATAGTACCCCAAAAGAAAATCCTGTTGTTTCCATAGAAACGTTACTCGATTTAGAAGGAGAAGTCATAGAACCCATAGCATTTCATAGCGACGCAGTTACTGTGCTTATTTGTCAATGTGAGGGAGCAATGGACACAGTAAAGATGGAATAGTGTATCGAATGGAGATACTCGTATCCCAAAAGAAAATCCTGTCGTTTGCGTAGAAACGTTACTCGATTTAGAAGTAGAAGTCATAGAACCCATAGTATATCATAGCGACGCAATTTCTGTGCTTATTCGTCAATGTGAGGGAGTGAGGGATTCAGTAAAGAAGGAATAGTGCAACTTAAAGGAGATACTCGGATCCCAAAATAAAATCCTGTCGTTTCCATTGAGACGTTACTCGATTTAGAAGGAGATGTCATAGAACCCATAGTATTTCATAGCGACGGAAAATCTTTGCTAATTCGTCTGTGTGAGGGAGCGAGGGATGCAGTAAAGATGAAATAGTGCTTTTTATAGGAGATACTCGTATCCCAAAAGAAAATCCTGTCGTTTGCATAGAAAGGTTATTCGATTTCGCAGTAGAAGTCGAAGAACCCATAGTACCTCATAGCGACGCAATATCTGTGTTAATTCGTCAATGTGAGGGAGCCAGGGATGCAGTGAAGAAGGAATAGTGCATCGGAAACGAGATACTCGTATCCCAAAAGAAAATCCAATCGTTTCCATAGAAACGTTACTCGATTTAGTAGGAGAAGTCATAGAACCCATAGTACCTAATAGCGACGCAATATCTGTGTTAATTCGTCAATGTGAGGGAGCCAGGGATGCAGTTAAGAAGGAATAGTGCATCGGAAAAGAGATAGTCGTATCCCAAAAGAAAATCCTGTCGTTTCCATAGAAACGATACTCGATATTGAACGAGAAGTCATAGAACCCAAAGTATTTCATAGCTACGCAATTTCTGTCTTTATACGTTAATGTGACGGAGCGAGGGATGCAGTAAAGAAGGAATGGTGCATCGGACAGGATATAGTCGTAACCCGAAAGAAAATCCTGTCGCTTCCATAGAAACGTTACTCGATTTAGAAAGAGAAGTCACAGAACACATAGTAGTTCATAGCGACGCATTTTCTGTGTTAATTCGTCAATGTGAGGGAGCGAGGGATGCAGTAAAGAAGGAATAGTGGATCGGAAAGGAGATACTCGTATCCCAAAAGAAAATCCTGTCGATTCTATAGAAACGTTACTCGATTTAGAAGGAGATGTCATAGAACCCATAGAATTTCATTGCGATGCAATATCTGTGTTTATTCGTCAAAGTGAGGGAGCGAGGGATGCAGGAAGACTGGAATAGTGGCTCGGAAAGCTGTTACTCGTATCCAAAAAAAACTCCTGTCGTTTCCATAGAAACATTACTCGATTTAGAAGGAGAAGTCACAGAACCCATAGTATTTCATAGTGACGTAATTTCTGTGTCAATTCGGCAGTGTGAGGGAGCGAGGGACGCAGTAAAGAAAGAATAGTGCATCGGAAAGGAGATACTCGTATCCCAAAAGAAAATCCTGTCGTATCCATAGAAACGTTACTTGATTTAGAAGGAAGTGTCATAGAACCCTTAGTATTTCTTAGGGACGCAATTTCTGTGTTAATTCGTCAATGTGAGGGAGCGAGGGATGCAGTAAAGAAGGAATAGTGCATCGGAAAGGAGATACTCACATACCAAAAGAAGATCCTGCCGTTTCCATATTAACGTTACTCGATTTATAAGGAGAAAACACAGAACCCATAGTATTTCATGGCGACGCAATTTCTGTGTCAATTCGGCAGTGTGAGGGAGCGAGGGATGCAGTAAAGAAAGAATAGTGCATCGGAAAGGAGATGGTCGTATCCCAAAAGAAAATCCTGTCGTTACCATAGAAACGTTACTCGATGAAGAAGGGGAAGTCATTGAGCCTATAGTATTTCATAGCGACGGAAACTCTGTGCTAATTCGTCAATGTGAGGGAGCGAGGGATGCAGTAAAGAAGGAATAGTGCTTTTTATATGAGATACTCGTATCCCAAAAGAAAATCTTGTCGTTTCCATAGAAACGTTACTCGATTTAGAAGGGGACGTCATAGAACCCATAGTACCACATAGCGACGCAATATCTGTGTTAATTCGTCAATGTGAGGGAGCCAGGGATGCAGTTATGAAGGAATAGTGCATCGGAAAGGAGATAGTCGTATCCCAAAAGAAAATCCTATCGTTTCCATAAAAATGTTGCTCGATTTAGAAGGAGAAGCCATAGAACCCATAGTATTTCATAGCGACGCAATTTCTGTGCTTATTCGTCAATGTGAGGGAGCGAAGGATGCAGTAAAGAAGGAGTAGTGCATCGAACGGAGATACTCGTATCCCAAAAGAAAATCCTGTCGTTTGCTTAGAAACGTTATTCGATTTAGAAGGAGAAGTCATAGAACCCATAGTACCACATGGCGACGCAATATCTGTGTTAATTCGTCAATGTGAGGGAGCGAGGGATGCAGTAAAAAAGGAATAGTGCATCGGAATAGAGATACTCGTATCCCAATAGAAATTCATATCGTTTCCATAGAACGTTACTCGATTTGGAAGGAGAAGGCATAAAACCCATAGTATTTGATAGCGACGCAATTTCTGTGTTAATTCGTCAATGTGAGGGAGCCAGGGTTGCAGTAAAGAAGGAATAGTGCATCGGAAAGGAGATGCTCGGATCCCAAAACAAAATCCTGTCGTTTCCATTGAAACGTTACTCGATCTAGAAGGAGATGTCATAGAACCCACAGTATTTCATAGGGACGCAATATCTGTGTTAATTCGTCTGTGTGAGGGAGCGAGGGATGCGGTAAATAAAGAATAGTGCATCGGAAAGGAGATACTCGTATCCCAATAGAAAATCCTGTCATTTCCATAGAAATGTAACTCGATTTAGAGGGAGAAGTCGTAGAACACATAGTATTTCATAGTGACGCAATTTCTGTTTTAATTCGTCAATGTGAGGTAGCAAGGGATGCTGTAGGGAAGGAATAGTGCATCGGAATGGAGATACACGTATCCCAAAAGAAAATCTTGTCGTTTCCATAGAAACGGTACCCGATATTGAAGGAGAAGTCATAGAACACATAGTATCTCATAGCGACGCAATTTCTGTGTTTATACGTTAATGTGAAGGTGCGAGGGATGCAGTAAAGAAGGAATAGTGCATCGGAAAGGAGATACTCGTATCCCAAAAGAAAATCCTCTCGATTCCATAGAAACGTTACACGATTTAGAAGGAGATGTCATTGAACCCATGGTATTTCATTGTGACGCAATATCTGTGTTAATTCGTCAATGCGAGGGA
Organism: Schistocerca piceifrons; assembly: GCF_021461385.2. Lineage (NCBI taxonomy): Eukaryota > Metazoa > Arthropoda > Insecta > Orthoptera > Acrididae > Schistocerca > Schistocerca piceifrons. The sequence goes on from NW_025728232.1 coordinate 1,154,531, forward strand.
GCGAGGGATGCAGTAAGACTGGAATAGTGGCTCGGAAAGCTTTTAGTCGTATCCCTAAAAAATCCTGACGTTTCCATGGAAACAAAACTCGATTTAGAAGCAGAAGTCATAGAACACATGGAATTTCATAGCGACGAAATTTCTGTGTTAATTCGTCAATGCGAGGGAGCGAGGGATGCAGTAAAAAAAAGGAATAGTGCATCCCAAAGCAGATGGTCGTATCCGAAAAGAAGATCCTGTCGTTTCCATAGAAACGTTACTCGATTTAGAAGGAGATGTCATAGAAACCTTAGTATTTCATAGCGACGCAATTTCTGTGCTTATTCGTCAATGTGAGGGAGCGAGGGATGCAGTAATGAAGGAATATTGCATCGGAAAGGAGATACTCGTATCCGAAAAGAAAATCCTGTCGTTTCTATAGAAACGTTACTCAATTTAGAAGGAGAAGTCATAGAGCCCATAGTACCTCATAGCGACTCAATTTCTGTGTTAATTCGACAATATGAGGGAACCACGGATGCAGTAATGAAGGAATAGGGCGTCGAAAGGAGATAGTCGTATCCCAAAAGAAAATCCTGTCGTGTCAATAGAAATGTTACTCGATTTAGAGTGAGAAGTCGTAGAACACATAGTAATTCATAGTGACGCAATTTCTGATTCAATTCGTCAATGTGAGGGCGCGAGGGATGCTGTAAGGAAGGAATAGTGCATCGGAAAGGAGATACTCGTATCCCAAATGAATATCTTGTTGTTTCCATAGAAACGATACCCGATATTGAATGAGAAGTCATAGAACCCTTAGTATTACATAGCGACGCAATTTCTGTGTTTATACGTTAATGTGAAGGAGCGAGGGATGCAGTAAAGAAGGAATAGTGCATCGGATAGGAGATAGTCATAACCCGAAAGAAAATCCTGTCGTTTCCATAGAAACGTTACTCGATGTACAAGAAGAGGTCACAGAACCCATAGTATCTCATAGCGACGCAATTTCTGTGTTAATTCGTCAATGCGAATGAGCGAGGGATGCAGTAAAAAAGGAATAGTGCATCGGAATTGAGATACTCGTATACCAATAGAAATTAATATCGTTTCCATAGAACGTTACTCGATTTGGAAGGAGAAGGCATAATACCCATAGTATTTGATAGCGACGCAATTTCTGTGTTAATTCTTCAAATTGAGGGAGCGAGGGATGGAGTAAAGAAGGAATAGTGCATCGGATAGGAGATAGTCATAACCCGAAAGAAAATCCTGTCGTTTCCATAGAAACGTTACTCGATGTACAAGAAGAGGTCACAGAACCCATAGTATTTCATAGCGACGCAATTTCTGTGTTTATTCGTCAATGCGAATGAGCGAGGGATGCAGTAAAAAAGGAATAGTGCATCGGAATTGAGATACTCGTATCCCAATAGAAATTAATATCGTTTCCATAGAACGTTACTCGATTTGGAAGGAGAAGGCATAATACCCATAGTATTTGATAGCGACGCAATTTCTGTGTTAATTCTTCAAATTGAGGGAGCGAGGGATGGAGTAAAGAAGGAACAGTGCATCGGAAAGGAGATACTCGTATTCCAAAAGGAAATCCTGTCGATTCCATAGGAACGTTACTCGATTTAGAAGGAGATGTCATTGAACCCATAGTATTTCATTGCGACGCAATATCTGTGTTAAGTCGTCAATGTGATTGAGCGAGGGATGCAGTAAAGAAGGAATAGTGCATCGGAAAGGAGATACACGAATCCCAAAAGAAAATCTTGACGTTTCCATAGAAACGTTACTCGATTTAGAAGGTGAAGTCATAGAACCCATAGCATTTCATAGCGACGCAATTTCTGTGCTTATTTGTCAATGTGAGGGAGCGATGGACGCAGTAAAGAAGGAATAGTGTATCGAATGGAGATACTCGTATCCCAAAAGAAAATCCTGTCGTTTGCATAGAAACGTTACTCGATTTAGATGGAGTAGTCATAGAACCCAAAGTATATCATAGCGACGCAATTTCTGTGCTTATTCGTCAATGTGAGGGAGCGAGGGATGCAGTAAAGAAGGAATAGTGGATCGGAAAGGAGATACTCGTATCCCAAAAGAAAATGCTGCCGATTCCATAAAAACGTTACCAGATTTAGAAGGAGATGTCATAGAACCCATAGAATTTCATTGCGATGCAATATCTGTGTTAATTCGTCAATGTGAGGGAGCGAGGGATGCAGGAAGACTGGAATAGTGTCTCGGAAAGCTGTTACTCGCATCCCAGAAAAAATCCTGTCGTTTCCGTAGAAACATTACTCGATTTAGAAGGAGAAGTCACTGAACCCATAGTATTTCATAGCGACGTAATTTCTGTGTCAATTCGGTAGTGTGAGGGAGCGAGGGATGCAGTAAAGAAAGAATAGTGCATCGGAAAGGAGATACTCGTATCCCAAAAGAAAATCCTGTTGTATCCATAGAAACGTTACTTGATTTAGAAGGAAGTGTCATAGAACCCATAGTATTTCTTAGGGACGGAATTTCTGTGTTAATTCGTCAATCTGAGGGAACGAGGGATGCAGTAAAGAAGGAATAGTGCATCGGAAAGGAGATACTCACATACCAAAAGAAAATCCTGCCGTTTCCATATTAACGTTACTCGATTTATAAGGAGAAAACACAGAACCCATAGTATTTCATGGCGACGCAATTTCTGTGTCAATTCGGCAGTGTGAGGGAGCGAGGGATGCAGTAAAGAAGGAATAGTGCATCGGAAAGGATATGGTCGTATCCCAAAAGAAAATCCTGTCGTTACCATAGAAACGTTACTCGATTAAGAAGGGGAAGTCATTGAGCCTATAGTATTTCATAGCGACGGAATCTCTGTGTTAATTCGTCAATGTGAGGGAGCGAGGGATGCAGTAAAGAAGCAATAGTGCATTGGAAAGGAGATACTCGAATCCCAAAAGGAAATCTTGTCGTTTCCGTAGAAACGTTACTCGATTTAGAATGAAAAGTCATAGAACCCATAGTATTTCATAGCGACGCAGTTTCTGTGCTTATTCGTCAAAGTAAGGGGGCGAGGGATACTTTAAGCTTGGAGTAGTGGCTCGGAAAGCTGTTACTCGTATCCCAAAAAAAAAAAAAAAAATCCTGTCGTTTCCATAGAAACATTACTCGATTTACAAGCAGAACTCATAGAACACATGTTATTTCATAGCTAAAAATTTCTTTGTTAATTCGTCAATGCGAGGGAGCGAGGGATGCAGTAAAAAAGGAATAGTGCATCGGAATTGAAATACTCGTATCCCAATAGAAATTCCTGTCGTTTCCATAGAACGTTACTCGATTTGGAAGGAGAAGGCATAAAACCATTAGTATTTGATAGCGACGCAATATCTGTGTTAATTCGTCAATGTGAGGGAGCGAGGGATGCAGTAAAGATGAAATAGTGCTTTTTATATGAGATACTCGTATCCCAAAGGAAAATCTTGTCGTTTCCATAGAAACGTTACTCGATTTAGAAGGGGACGTCATAGACCCCATAGTAAAATCATAGCGACGCAATTTCTGTGCTTATTCGTCAATGTGAGGGAGCGAAGGATGCAGTAAAGAAGGAGCAGTGCATCGAACGGAGATACTCGTATCCCAAGAGAAAATCCTGTCGTTTGCATAGAAACGTTACTCGATTTAGAAGGAGAAGTCATAGAACCCATAGTATTTCATAGCGACGCAATTTCCGTGCTTATTCGTCAATGTGAGGGAGCGAGGGAAGCAGTAAAGAAGGAATAGTGCATATGAAAGGACATTTTCGTATCCCAAAAGTAAATCCTGTCTATTCCATAGAAAGGTTACTCGATTTAGAAGGAGAAGTCATAGATCCCATAGTACCTCAAGCGACGCAATATCTGTGTTAATTCGTCAATGTGAGGGAGCCAGGGATGCAGTTAAGAAGGAATAGTGCATTGGAAAGGAGATAGTCGTATCCCAAAAGAAAATCCTGTCGTTTCCATAGAAATGTTGCTCGATATAGAAGAAGTCATAGAACCTATAGTATTTCATAGCGACGCAATTTCTGTGTTTATACATTAATGTGAAGGTGCGAGGGATGCAGTAAAGAAGGAATAGTGCATCGGAAAGGAGATACTCGTATCCCAAAAGAAAATCCTCTCTATTCCATAGAAACTTTACACAATTTAGAAGGAGATGTCATTGAACCCATAGTATTTCATTGTGACGCAATATCTGTGTTAATTCGTCAATGTGAGGGAGCGAGGGATACAGTAAGACTGGAATAGTGGCTCGGAAAACTGTTACTCGTATCCCTAAAAAAAACCTGACGTTTCCATGGAAACAAAACTCGATTTAGAAGCAGTCATAGAACACATGGAATTTCATAGCGAAAAAATTTCTGTGTTAATTCGTCAATGCGAGGGAGCGAGATATGCAGTAAAAAAAGGAATAGTGCATCGGAATTGCGATGCACGTATCCCAATAGAAATTCCTGTCGTTTCCATGGAACGTTACTCGATTTGGAAGGAGAAGGCATAAAACCCACAGTATTTGATAGCGACGCAATTTCTGTGTTAATTCGTCAATGTGAGGGAGCAAGGTATGCAGTAAAGAAGGAATAGTGCATCGGATTTGAAATACTCGTATCCCAATCGAAATTCCTGTCGTTTCCATAGAACGTTACTCGATTTGGAAGTAGAAGTCATACAACCCGTAGTATTTCATAGCGACTCGTATCCCAAAACAAAAACCTGTCGTTTGCACAGAAACGTTACTCGATTTAGAAGGAGAAGTCATAGAACCCATAGTATTTCATAGCGACGCAATTTCTGTGCTTATTCGTCAATGTGAAGGAGCGACGGATGCTTTAAGGAAGGAATAGTGCATCGGAAAGGAGATACTCGTATCCCAAAAGAAAATCCTGTCGATTCCATAGAAACGTTACACGATTTAGAAGGAGATGACATTGAACCCATAGTATTTCTTTGCGACGCAATATCTGTGTTAATTCGTCAATGTGAGAGAGCGAGGGATGCAGTAAGACTGGAATAGTGGCTCGGAAAGCAGTTACTCGTATCCCAAAAAGAAATCCTGTCGTTTCCATGGAAACATTTAGAAGCAGAAGTCATAGAACACATGGAATTTCATAGAGACGAAATTTCTGTGTTAATTCGTCAATGCGAGGGAGAGATGGATGCAGTAAAAAAGGAATAATGCATCGGAATTTAGATGCTCGTATCCCAATTGAAATTCCTGTCGTTTTAATAGAACGTTACTCGATTTGGAAGGAGAAGGCATAAAACCCATAGTGTTTGATAGCGACGCAATTTCTGTGTTAATTCGTCAATGTGAGGCAGCAAGGGATGCAGTAAAGAAGGAATAGTGCATCGGAATTGAGATACTCGTATCCCAATAGAAATTCCTGTCGTTTCCATAGAACGTTACTCGATTTGGAGGTAGAATTCATAGAACCCGTAGTATTTCATAGCGACGCCGTTTGTGAGTTACTTCGTCAATGTGAGAGAGCGAGGGATGCAGTACAGAAGGAATAGTGCATCGGAATTGAGATACTCGTATCCCAATAGAAATTCATATCGTTTCCATTGAACGTTACTCGATTTGGAAGGAGAAGGCATAAAACCCATAGTATTTGATAGCGATGCAATTTCTGTGTTAATTCGTCAATGTGAGGGAGCCAGGGATGCAGTAAAGAAGGAATAGTGCATTGGAAAGGAGATGCTCGGATCCCAAAAGAAAATCCTTTCGTTTCCATTTAAACGTTACTCGATGTAGAAGAAGAGGTCACAGAACCAATAGTATTTCATAGCGACGCAATTTCTGTGTTAGTTCGTCAGTGTGAGGGAGCGAGGGATGCAGTAAAGAAGGAATAGTGCATCGGAAAGGAGATACCGATATACGAAGATAAAATCCTGTCGTTTCCATAGAAACGTTACTCGTTTTAGATGGAGAAGTCATAGAACACATAGTATTTCATAGCGACGCAATTTCTGTGTTAGTTCGTCAATGTGAGGGAGCGAGGGATGTAGTAAAGAAGGATTAGTGCATCGGAATGGTGATACTCGTATCCCAAACGAAAATCCTGTCGTTACCATATAAACGTTACTCGGTATAGAAGGAGAAGTCATAGAAGACATAGTATTCCATAGCGTCGCAATTTCTGTGTTGATTCGTCAATGTGAGGGAGTCAGATATGCAGTATAGAAGTAATAGTGCATCGGAAAGAGATACTCGTATGCCAAAAGAAAATCCTTTCGTTTCCGTAGAAACGTAACTCGATTTAGAAGGAGAAGTCATAGAACCCATAGTATTTCATAGCGACGCAATTTCTGTGTTAATTCGGCAATGTGAGGGAGCGAGGGATGCAGTAAAGAAGGAATAGTGCATCGGAAAACAGATACTCGTATACCAAGAGAAAATCCTGTCGTTTCCATAGAAACGTTACCCGATTTAGAAGGAGATGACATTGAACCCATAGTATTTCATAGCGACACAATTTCTGTGCTAATTTCTCAATGTGAGTGAGCGAGGGATGCAGTAAAGAAGAAATAGTGCATCGGAAAAGAGATACTCGTATCCCAATATAAAATCCGTTTGTTTCCATAGATACGTTACTCGATACAGTAGGTCAGGTCATAGAACCCATAGTATTTCATAGCGACGTCTGGTATGATAAAAAAAATTATTATTACTATTAAATATATCTCAATTCTTTCAATTTAGATCGGTATTTCATACTAGAATGTCGTGTTTCCAGTCTGGCACAGCTTTGCCACAGGAGGCACGAAAGCGGTCGAAGACGTCCGTCTTCTGGTCGGCTCCTGATCGTTGTCAGAAGGAGGCTACGTTTTGATTACGCAAAGACTTGTATTATTTGGAAAAGACCAACCCGGATTTCTTTACGTAATTAGTACGAATTTTATAATTACCTAAGGGACCTTTCACAATGAACAGTAAAAAAAATGCATTTGCAAATGAAATCATTCATAAATGGGGCAGCTATGAGTTGTATAGAAGACAAGGAGCGGCCTTCTGTCTACGACCAGGATGCCGCAGTATTCTCTGCTGTAGTAAAGGCTGTTTGACATTCATAAAAATAATATGGCATGGAGGATAAAAAAGTATAAAGGAAAAGAACAGAATAAGAAGTCTGGTAAACACTAAATATATTCAAACAATTCTCACTAGCAAAATTAGGGCTTATTTATAAACAATACAACTTACATCATTACTTTTCTAACAGTATGGTGCGATCAGATTTCAGCCTGTCCTGTGCTGTCTCCTTGGTTCACATTTTTTTTTTTTCACAAATTATAGTCACTACTTTTCTCCTTTCGTTGAAGATAATTCTTGCACTGTTCAACACTTTTTTAGCTTAAAGTCGACCTTCTCCACGCTTTCACACAACAAGCAGAAGTACATTAAAATCTGAAGATCTACAAACGTTTTCTACCGTCATCTTTTATTTAGATCGAAGCGGAACGACAGTTCAGCTTCTGTTAAAATGTTTCTTTGACTGCGCAATCGATGTATTAGCGTCCGCGCTAGATGCGCATCTTTACAGTTACGTAAATTATACAAAACAAATGTCTTTCAAAGAATACTCAAAGCTTTCGTAGGACGGAAATACCAATAATATTACATCGCTTCCCGCGTGAGGAGTAATGAGTCTGAAAGATCGTTACGACTCACGCGCAGTCGTAATATTATTGGATTCACGTACTTAGTGAATGAAGTATTTAAGGATGTCTCCTTGTAGGGAGCAAAACAGACATAACATAAGGCACATAGAATTATATACGTTTCACACTAAGTCGTCAAAGCTACTCACAGTTGCTTGATCATTAACAAACTTGGTTGTGGCAGATGCCATCATAAGTGTTCAAGGATTCCTTTTTTTTTTTTTTTTTTTTTTTTTTTTGCGTGTTCTCAAGAATTACTCTCATTCAGTCAATTGAAACATTGAAATACTAACAAAGATACAAGTACAAATTAAATACACATACAGATACAAATATACATAAATATTGACAATAAGAAAAAAAATCTATTACAGTATTGGTGCATTTCCGCCAATTGTGAACAGAACATAAAACTTTTATCAGTCTTTCTCGTAGCGACGTCACTCTTCACTTTGTAGTTGGGAGTATTTCCCATGAACTCGGGTGATTTTCACAGGGGAATTCTTTCATCGCCTGTCACTTTTCACTGCACTAAAACTGGGGATCACCTTTTCACATTCTGGTGGAAAAACACTGGGAATTTCACTATGTGAAGGGGGAAGTGATATTTCTTGACTCGACGATCTACCGGGTCATGTCGGGAATCAGGAAAGTTGATGACTGGTTCAATGACGAATGAGTCAGTTTGGTGGCTGTCTTAATCTCATTCCAATTCATGTTTCAGCACATGAAAATACAGAAAAAAAAATCTGTATTAGGACTTGCTCATTAACTAGCATCTTAATCTAAGGGAATATAGAGTAAGAATTTAAGACAATAAAAATTACTACATAGACTATGTACATATACATTATATATTATTCATATTTTGTGTCTAGGTTTTACATTCTTTCGTTAGCAAATATTAGCAAAACACGTTTCGTCTTGTACAGGTCTTTCTTAAGCAATGTATTTAGCAATATTGCCGTAGCAATTTTTTATAATTAAGGAAAAGTCATCATTAGTGTCCTTTAAATGTAAATATAGTAAAATCGTGCGTAGTTTATCAACGTTTTATTATTTTTATGTCCATTTTCATCTCAAATCTGGAGCACGCTTGCGCCCGTTATGGAGAGGAATGCTTATTGTTGAGTACGGGCCGGCGAGCAGTCATTGAATGTTGCCACAGTGCTTCACAGTCACGTGGTAACGAACTGGCGGTTTAACAGCGTTGGCAGTCCGCGTCCTGCACGAGGCAGATAGTTCTGTGGCTGCCAATCTTTCTTTTAACTTGTGCATTTTGTTGAATCGTGGGTACTGGAGCAGCTCGTCAAGGCGACATGGTCAACCTGGACGGTAAATTGACTGCACCAGCGACGAAGAACAGTCATCGATGAAAATGACTACTGTCACCTATTGCAGTAAGTACAATAGCTTGTCTATCCTTTGACTGATAGTCACTGTATCGTCGTTGCAACGTGAGAATACTTGTAATGCTACTTCACACGCGGAACATCACTCATGTCCATAAGTTTATTACAGTTCTGATTCACACAAGAGATAACTAGTTTCTCGTGCCCATACATGTGTCAAATTACGATTTTACACACGTGTCCATCATTTTGTCACTGAGTCACACGCATCAATCCATACGTGTCCATTTAGGTGTCTTTATACTACAGAGTAGTACAGTTAATGCTAAAATTACTTATCATGAAAGGATAATTTACAAAATATACATGGTTTTTTTTTTATATTACTGTCCAAGACGTAACGAGAAAACGTGTTTGCTATTCTGAATGGTGCTTCTGAAGCACGTTAGATTTTATATATTTTTTAAATCTGATTCTTTTCCTTATTGTTCTATAACAGCCCTTTTTCTTGTTCATTTATTCGGTTACATCAATAATCAGTAAAATACACCCACTTTGGCGTGCCGAACAGTTCACGTTCAAAACTTCATCTAACAGAAATCGGGAAAATTATTCCTATTTCCTAGGATGCTTTTGTTCACAGCAAATCAGATTTACATCACGTTTCGATAAGTAACTGCAGGTACGCACTAACCAACGAGCCACGATCGTCAATACACACAACATACACACGTCAAGTCTTTTGAACCAATTTCCAAATTTCTTCCCCTACCGGGTAGGGTAGAAAGGTAAGAACGCTAAAGAAGAAAACTACAATAGGATAGTGCAAGGAAATGAAAGATACGAAGATAGATAATAGGTGAAATAATTAGTTGAGCAAATTCATTCTTCGGCTCCACCGTTTTTAGTGTCATCCACGTGGCATAACTTGACTTCAGTATTAAAATGTCGCACAAATCCGCTTCCAAAGCATCTTCAAATATATCTCAAAATCACGGCATGCGGACATAGCAGAAGAATATAAGCAGATCATCTCAGTCCTCAACTAGGTGTCTTAATATCGAAGGTTTCTGTATAATACTCGTGACATAGGAATAGTCTCTCTAAGTTTCTCCAATACAGGACCTAATTCTTATTATAAATGCAAATTTCTTAACTGGTTGACTCATAGTAATAAATAAATTAAAGTTGCTCTCCAGTTGCGGGTACCATTATTCATTTCTTTGTACATTAACTATATGTTGCTGCTTATACTCGGTGTAATCTACAGATTACAATGTATCAGTTTTGCATCGTACATGGTTCTAGCGACTTAAAATATCAGTCCTTTGAAGGCTTAACTTAGGTTAATACTTCACATATACGGACATTCTGGTCTGAATGAGGGATTTAAAGAAAACCTTTACTACTTGGTAAAAAGGAGATTTGCCATTACTTAAAACTAAAGCAGCAGGTGGCACTTTGGCACATCCCTTACTCAATTCAACGACTGCAGTCTTCTATTGCTCAAGAAACTTAAAACTACCTTAAAACTAAAGCAAATCTTATTTTCCAAATCCGTAGAGTACCTTCTTCAATCACTTCATATCTTTCAAGCTCCATCATTACTTCATGACCACCTCACTCAAATGATTACGTCACCTGCAGAATACATGTACATGCTGTTGATTCACATACTATCTAAACAGATCACACTCTTGTTTCAAGTTGCAGCTTAACATAATAAATGATATTTTTTTTTAATGTTTTTCATGGTACTTCTTCAGGTCTACATGGTGGTAAAGTCCTTTTATTCGTCCACTAACTGGATCTGCCAACACGTAACAACCAATATGTGGCTTCCTGACTATAACAAACGGTCCTTCGTATAGGTGTTGCCACTTACGATTTTTACGTAAGATGAGAGATGGTTTGAAGTGTGTCCTCAGAAGAACACGCTCGTTCAAACGATACGACAGAACTTTATTGACATGCTTGTCAAATGCCTTTTTTCTTAAATTGGCATTAGTTGTGAGAGAGATCAGGGCTTGTCTTAACTTATTATCTAGGTTGACTTCTGGACCTTCTATCTTGGTGATAGGATCGGTCTATTCATTGCTTTCCTTTTGGCTGGAGATTAGTTCTGAAGGTGTGAAACTAGTCGAAGTGTGTTTTTAGTTTTCCGCATGTTCATTAGATTGAATTTCGCTCACAATTACTTTTGAAGTACCGGGCGGTACGCTCGGTACGAAGTTTGCTTCCGTATTCCACTTAAGTTGCGAGCTATTTGCCGGAATTTCAGTCGAGATGGTGTGTGTTGGCGGGTTTGCTCGGGCATAATAGATGCGAGAATTTTGAGGTTCATGATTTTGACTTTGATAGTTGGTAAAAGGTGGAGGACTATTCCTAAAGTGTGGAGCATACTGTTGTTTGTATTGCTTGGAAGGATCTGGAGCATTTCTCCCTTGAGAACAGTGCTGGAATCTAGGCTGGTTACCATACTGCTGTTGACTGTTGGTGTTAATCCAACGTCCTTTTCCATTGAAATTATTATTATAGCGATCATTGTAATTAACTGGTGAATTACCGTATTGCTGTTGTGTTGTCTGGTATATGGGGTGGTACCTGTTTTGATCCTGGAATTTATGTTTATGCTTCCCGTTACGGCGATAGTAGTTGTTATTATCGCACGGAACGTCGTGTTCTTTACTGTTGTTGGGTTGGTATGACATACCTGAGTCTGCGCCTACACCGTGCGGTTGTGTAGTGTGCGGGCCAAGATTACAATTACTCCGCGCACTAGCACGCACGTCTTCTTGAATCATGTCAAGGTTGTCAAGTACTGACAGAAAAGCCTCCGTGTCGTCGTCACTGACATTTACTAACTTCTCCCTGATTGATACCGGTAGCTTTGACTTAAGGATCATAATTACGTCCTTCGGGGAAATGGGCGTGTCCCAATATTGTATTTTTCGCAGGTATTTCTCGAAGTACCTACGGAGACCAGCACTTCTCGTATTAAATGGTTCAGCATTATATACCTCCTTTCTAAGGCGTTGTTGTATGCCTGAACTCCAGAATTTGTTCAGAAATTGCTTTTCGAAGTCAGTGTAATTATTACATCTGTCAATTACTTCTGTTCCCCAGACAGAACCCTCTCCTTGAATGTAACCTACTATAAAGCGCATACGTTGCTTGTCATCCCAGCTCTCAGGAAAAACACCATTAAATGACTTCAGAAAAACCATTGGGTGGATGTTGCGTTTCTCTGGCAGAAAAGGCTGGAATACGCGGTGCTTGAGAACGCTTTCTTCTTTCATGAGCTCGACAAGAGTTACTTGATCACTCTGGTTGCGTACTAACGGATTCTTACTGCTGTGTCCATGTACAAGTGGAGAGAATTCTACACGAGACACGGGATTATTATTGTATTCATGTTCTGAAGAAAGCAAGTGTGAATGCTCACTTCTATTGTCATTAGGAAAATCATTGACTTGTCGTTTCAACTGCTCGATTTCCTCAGTGAGGTGTCGTTTCCACTCGGGAAGATCTCGGTGAAAAACTCTACGAATCTCTCCTAATTCAGTGAGAATCGTATCTCCTGATGTACCTGGAGCAGCTAAAACTTCAACTGTGGCTGACTTAACGGCTTCTTTTAAGTCGTGTTGAACCTTGTTTTCTATGTACTGTTCCTTAGTCTCGACCCATTCTACAAATTCTTTTCCTATCGTGGAACGTACGTTGGCTGCAGCATCATTCACCCTCTTTTCAATGTTTATTTCGGATAGCGCCTGTGTCAGGTCATTGACCTGGCCTTGCAGAGTGACGACATTGTCTGCAAGCTTGTTTACTTTCGCTCCGACCTCAGCGGACTTTTTTGAAACTTCTGTTGTAACTGCCTGGCAACTTTCGATTTGTACTTTGATGTCTTTGTGCACGTTACCTACTGTGCTCTCACATGCATCTACCTTCTGCAGAATACCTTCTATCCTTTCATTAACTTTACTACTTAATTCCGAGATATATTCCACCGTGGCTGTCCTTATTCTTGCCTCTAAGTTGGCATCAATATTATCTAACCTATTTTTCATTGTACCAATCATGGTATTCAGGTCAACCCATTTTCGCTCTGTCTCCCGTTCCTTTTCCCTTTCTTTCTGTTCCCTTTCTTTTCTATCTCGTTGTTTTTGTAATTTATAAGCTTCCCTTTCCCGTTTCTCCTGTTCTCTTTCTTGAAAAAAGATTCTCATCATTTCAACCATCAAATTTTCTCCCGCTTGCTGTGACGATGATTGCTGTGACGATACGTCACGCACACCATCATCGTCTACCGTTCTCTCCATTCGCGAATCAGGTCTGCCTGTTCCCGTTCGCGAACGTAGTGGGTATGACTTGACAACTGTGTCATCACCGTCATCCAGACTGCTTGTCGGCTTTCCTTTGTCATCTGCCATGTTTATTTTCAAATTTGTGACGTAACTGCTCAAAGAAATATTTCGCGGTACGCCGATCGTCAACTCTCAGATGCGCGCGCTGATAGTCAAACGTCACACCGCGGTAGGTGACAATTGCAGAGCTATACCGGGTAGAAGACAAGATGGCACCTAACTTTGAAAATAAGTGACAAACACCTACTAGACACTGAATCCTGCTATTATGGCATCCATCTTGTGTTCTCAACCGTAGCAACAATGAAGATGCTCATAATACTAACAAAAAAACTTTGCATGAAGAGATGATCAGAAATGAATTCTAACTACGTAAATAAGCAACTCTGCAAGGAAATAACCGCGATAGGATAAAATGAAGCAGTAAGGAAAGAAATTCCGGAAATCAGTTATATTATACAAGACGCGAGATTTTATGCGTACTGAAAACCGTACTTACATCAGTCGTTTTGCGCACTGCTGTTATTTTTCGAATTTTTCTCTTTGTTTTTTATACTTCCTCGATTTCGTTCAGTACTTCCTTTACGGCTTCCCGATGTCCACCGGATGATGTCATGAAACAATAACAGAACAGATTAAAATTTTTTATCAGGTCCCTGTTCGGGCGCCACATCTAGTATGATAAAAAAAAATTATTATTACTATTAAATATATCTCAATTCTTTCAATTTAGATCGGTATTTCATACTAGAATGTCGTGTTGCCAGTCTGGCACAGCTTTGCCACAGGAGGCACGAAAGCGGTCGAAGACGTCCGTCTTCTGGTCGGCTCCTGATCGTTGTCAGAAGGAGGCTACGTTTTGATTACGCAAAGACTTCTATTATTTGGAAAAGAACAACCCGGATTTCTTTACGTAATTAGTACGAATTTTATAATTACCTAAGGGACCTTTCACAATGAACAGTAAAAAAAATGCATTTGCAAATGAAATCATTCATAAATGGGGCAGCTATGAGTTGTATAGAAGACAAGGAGCGGCCTTCTGTCTACGACCAGGATGCCGCAGTATTCTCTGCTGTAGTAAAGGCTGTTTGACATTTATAAAAATAGTATGGCATGGAGGATAAAAAAGTATAAAGGAAAAGAACAGAATAAGAAGTCTGGTAAACACTAAATATATTCAAACAATTCTCACTAGCAAAATTAGGGCTTATTTATAAACAATACAACTTACATCATTACTTTTCTAACAGTATGGTGCGATCAGATTTCAGCCTGTCCTGTGCTGTCTCCTTGGTTCACATTTTTTTTTTCACAAATTATAGTCACTACTTTTCTCCTTTCGTTGGAGATAATTCTTGCACTGTTCAACACTTTTTTAGCTTAAAGTCGACCTTCTCCACGCTTTCACGCCACAAGCAGAAGTAAATTAAAATCTGAAGATCTACAAACGTTTTCTACCGTCATCTTTTATTTAGATCGAAGCGGAACGACAGTTCAGCTTCTGTTAAAATGTTTCTTTGACTGCGCAATCGATGTATTAGCGTCCGCGCTAGATGCGCATCTTTACAGTTACGTAAATTATACAAAACAAATGTCTTTCAAAGAATACTCAAAGCTTTCGTAGGACGGAAATACCAATAATATTACAGACGCCATTTCAGTGTTAATTCGTCAAAGTGAGGGAACAAGGGATGCAGTAAAGAAGGAATAGTGCATCGGAAAGGAGATACTCATATACCAAAAGAAAATCCTTTCGTTTCAATAGAAACGTTACTCGATTTAGAAGGAGAAGTCATAGAACCCATAGAATTCCATAGCGACGCAATATCTGTGTTAACTCGTCAATGTGATGGAGCGAGGGATGCAGTAAAGAAGGCATAGTGCATCGGAAAGGATATACTCGTATCCCAAACGAAAATCCAGTCATTTCAATACAAACGTTACTCCATATAGAAGGAGAAGTCCTAGAACACATAGTATTCCATAGCGTCGCAATTTCTGTGTTAATTCGTCAATGTGAGGGAGCCAGAAATGCAGTAAAGAAGGAATAGTGCATCGGAAAGGAGATACTCGTATCCCAAAAGAAATTCCTGTCGTTTCCATAGATACGTTACTCGATTTAGAAGGAGATGTCATAGAACCAATGGTATTTCATAGCGACGCAATTTCCGTGCTAATTTGCCAACCTGAGGAAGCGAGGAATGCAGTTAAGAGGGAATAGTGCATCGGAAAGGAGATACTCGTATCCCAATAGAAAATCCTGACGTTTCCATAGAAACGTTATTCGATTTAGAAGGAGCAGTCATAGAACTCATAGTATCTCATAGCGACGCAATTTCTGTGTTAATTCGTCAATGTGTGGGAGCGAGATAAGCAGTAAAGAAGGAATAGTGCATCGGAAAGGATAATAGTAGTATCCCAAAAGAAAATCCTGTCGTTTCCATAGAAACATTACCCGATTTAGAAGGAGAAGCCACAGAACAGATAGTATTCCGTAGCGTCGCAATTTCTGTGTTAATTCGTCAATGTGAGGGAGCGAGGCATGCAGTAAAGAAGGAATAGTGCATCGGAAAGGAGATACTCGTATCCCAAAAGAAAATCCTGTCATTTCCATAGAAACGTTACTCGATTTAGAAGGAGAAGTCATAGAAGCCATAGTATTTCATTGCGACGCAATTTATGCGTTAATTCGTCAATGTGAGGGAGCCTGGGATGCAGTAAAGAAGGAATAGGGCATAGGAACGGAGATAGTCGTATCCCAAAAGAAAATCCTGTCGTTTCCAATGAAACGTTACTCGATTTAGAAGAAGAAGTCATAGAGCCCATAGTATTTCTTAGCGACACAATTTCTGTGCTAATTTCTCAATGTGATGGAGCGAGGGATGCAGTAAAGAAGGAATAGTGCATCGGAAAGGACATACTCGTATCCCAAAATAAAATCCTGTCGTTTCCGTAGAAACGCAATTCGATTTAGAAGGAGAATTCATAGAACCCATAGTATTTCATAGCGACGCCATTTCAGTGTTAATTCGTCAATGAGAGGGAGCCAGGGATGCAGTAAAGAAGGAATAGTGCATCGGAAAGGAGTTAGTCGTATCCCAAAAGAAAATCCAGTGGTTTCCATAGAAACCATTCTGGATGTAGAAGGAGATGTCATAGAACCGATAGTATTTCATAGCGACGCAATTTCTGTGCTTATTCGTCAACGTGAGGGAACGAGGGATGCAGTAAAGAAGGAATAGTGCATCGGAAAGGAGATACTCGTATCCCAAAGAAAATCCTGTCGTTTCCATAGAAACGTTACTCATTTTAGGAGGACAACTCATAGATCACATAGTATTTCATAGCGACGCAATTTCATTCTTAATCCGTCAATGTGTGGGAGCGAGTTATGCAGTAAAGAAGGAATTGTGCATCGGAAAGGAGATACTCGTATCCCAAAAGAAAATCCTGTCGTTTCCATAGAAACGTTACTCGATTTAGAAGGAGGAGTCATAGAACCCATAGTATTTCATAGCGACGCAATTTCTGTGTTAATTCGTCAATGTGAGGGAGCGAGGGATGCAATTAAGAAGGAATTGTATATCGGAAAGGAGATACTCGTATACCAAAAGAAAATCCTGTCGTTTGCATAGAAACGTTACTCGATTTACAAGGAGACGTCATAGAGCCATAGTATTTCATAGCGACGCAATTTATGAGTTAATTCGTCGATGTGAGGGAGCCTGGGATGCAATGAAGAGGGAATAGGGCATCGGAACGGTGATAGTCGTATCCCAAAAGAAAATCCTGTCGTTTCCTGTGAAACGTTACTCGATTTAGAAGAAGAAGTCATAGAACCCATAGTATTTCATAGCGACGCAATTTTATTGTGAATTCGTCAATCTGAGGGAGCGAGGGTTGCAGGAAAGAAGGAATAGTGCATCGGAAAGGAGATAGTCGTATCACAAAAGAAAATCCTATCGTTACCATGGAAACGTTACTCGATTTAGAAGGAGAAGTCATAGAACGCATAGTATTTCATAGCGACGCAATTTCTGTGTTATTTCGTCAATGTGAGGGAGCGAGGGATGCAGTAAAGAAGGAATAGTGCATCTGAAAGGAGATACTCGTGTCCCATAAGAAATTCCTGTCGTTCCCATTGAAACGTTACTCGATTCAGAAGGAGAAGTCATAGAACACATAGTATTTCATAGCGACGCCATTTCAGTGTTGATTTGTCAATGTGAGGGAGCAAGGGATGCAGTAAAGAAGGAATAGTGCATCGGAAAGGAGATACTCATATACCAAAAGAAAATCCTTTCGTTTCAATAGAAACGTTACTCGATTTAGAAGGAGAAGTCATAGAACCCATAGAATTCCATAGCGACGCAATATCTGTGTTAATTCGTCAATGTGAGGGAGCGAGGGATGCAGTAAAGAAGGCATAGTGCACCGGAAAGCAGATACTCGTATCCCAAAAGAAAATCCTATCGTTTCCATAGATACGTTACTCGAATTAGAAGGAGATGTCACAGAACCATTGGTATTTCATAGCGACGCAATTTCCGTGTTAATTTGCCAACCTGAGGGAGCGAGGAATGCAGTTAAGAGGGAATAGTGCATCGGAAAGGAGATACTCGTTTCCCAATAGAAAATCCTGACGTTACCATAGAAACGTTACTCGATTTAGAAGGAGCAGTCATAGAACTCACAGTATCTCATGGCGACGTAATTTCTGTGTTAATTCGTCAATGTGAGGGAGTGAGGGGTGCAGTAAAGAAGGAATAGTGCATCGGAAAGGAGTTAGTCGTATCCCAAATGAAAATCCTGTCGTTTCGATAGAAACAATTCTCGATTTAGAAGGAAATGTCATAGAACCGATAGTATTTCATAGCGACGCAATTTCTGTGCTTATTCGTCAATGTGAGGGAACGAGGGATGCAGTAAAGAAAGAATAGTGCATCGGAAAGGAGATACTCGTATCCCAAAGAAAATCCTGTCGTTTCCATAGAAACGTTACTCATTTTAGGAGGACAAGTCATAGAACACATAGTATTTCATAGCGACGCAATTTCATTGTTAATTCGTCAATGTGTGGGAGCGAGATATGCAGTAAAGAAGGAATTGTGCATCGGAAAGGAGATAGTCGTATCTGAAAAGAAAATCCTGTCATTTCCATAGAACGTTACTCGATTTAGAAGGAGAAGCCACAGAACAGATAATGTTCCATAGCGTCGCAATTTCTGAGTTAATTCGTCAATGTGAGGGAGCCAGGGATGCAGTAAAGAAGGAATAGTGCATCGGAAAGGAGATACTCGTATCCCAAAAGAAAATCCTGTCGTTCCCGTAGAAACGTAACTCGATTTATTAGGAGAAGTCATAGAACCCATAGTATTTCATAGCGACGCCATTTCAGTGTTAATTCGTCAATGTGAGGGAGCAAGGGATTCAGTAAAGAAGGAATAGTGCATCCGAAAGGAGATACTCATATACCAAAACAAAATCTTTCGTTTCAATAGTAACGTTACTCGATTTAGAAGGAGAAGTCATAGAACCGATAAAATTCCATAGCGACGCAATTTCTGTGTTAATTCGTCAATGTGAGGGAGCGAGGGATGCAGTAAAGAAGGCATAGTGCATCGGAAAGGATATACTCGTATCCCAAACGAAAATCCTGTCCTTTCAATAGAAACGTTACTCCATATAGAAGGAGAAGTCATAGAACACGTAGTATTCCACAGCGTCGCAATTTGTGTGTTAATTCGTCAATGTGAGGGAGCCATGGATGCAGTAAAGAAGGAATAGTGCATCGGAAAGTAGGTACTCGTATCCCAAAAGAAATTCCTGTCGTTTCCATAGATACGTTACTCGATTTAGAAGGAGATGTCATAGAACCAATGGTATTTCATAGCGACGCAATTTCCGTGTTAATTTGCCAACCTGAGGAAGCGAGGAATGCAGTTAAGAGGGAATAGTGCATCGGAAAGGAGATACTCGTATCCCAATAGAAAATCCTGACGTTTCCATTGAAACGTTACTCGATTTAGAAGGAGCAGTCATAGAACTCATAGTATCTCATAGCGACGCAATTTCTGTGTTACTTCGTCAATGTGAGGGAGCGAGGGATGCAGTAAAGAAGGAATAGTGCATCGGAAAGGAGTTAGTCGTATCCCAAAAGAAAATCCAGTGGTTTCCATAGAAACAATTCAGGATGTCGAAGGAGATGTCATAGAACCGATAGTATTCCATAGCGACGCAATTTCTGTGCTTATTCGTCAATGTGAGGGAACGAGGGATGCAGTAAAGAAGGAATAGTGCATCGGAAAGGAGATACTTGTATCCTAAAGAAAATCCTGTCGTTTTCATAGAAACGTTACTCATTTTAGGAGGACATGTCATTGAACACATAGTATTTCATAGCGACGCAATTTCATTGTTAATTCGTCAATGTGTGGGAGCGAGATATGCAGTAAAGAAGGAATTGTGCATCGGAAAGGAGATAGTCGTATCCGAAAAGAAAATCCTGTCATTTCCATAGAACGTTACTCGATTTAGAAGGAGAAGCCACAGAACAGATAGTGTTCCATAGCGTCGCAATTTCTGTGTTAATTCGTCAATGTGAGGGAGCGAGGGATGCAGTAAAGAAGGAATAGTGCATCGGAAAGGAGATACTCGTATCCCAAAAGAAAATCCTGTCGTTTCCATAGAAACGTTACTCGATTTAGAACAAGGAGTCATAGAACCCATAGTATTTCATATCGACGCAATTTTTGTGTTTATTCGTCAATGTGAGGGAGCGAGGGATGCAATTAAAAAGGAATTGTATATCGGAAAGGAGATACTCGTATACCAAAAGAAAATCCTGTCGTTTGCATAGAAAGGTTACTCGATTTAGAAGAAGAAGTCATAGAACCCATAGTATTTCATAGCGACAAAATTTTATTGTGAATTCGTCAATCTGAGGGAGCGAGGGTTGCAGGAAAGAAGGAATAGTGCATCGGAAAGGAGATACTCGTATCACAAAAGAAAATCCTGTCATTTCAATAGAATCGTTATTCGATTTAGAAGGAGAATTTATAGAACCCATAGTATTTCATAGCGACACAATATCTGTGCTAATTTCTCAATGTGATGGAGCGAGGGATGCAGTAAAGACGGAATAGTGCATCTGAAAGGAGATACTCGTATCCCAAAAGACAATCCTGTCGTTTCCGTAGAAACGTAACTCGATTTAGAAAGAGAAGTCATAGAACACATAGTATTTCATAGCGACGCCATTTCAGTGTTAATTCGTCAATGTGAGGGAGCAAGGGATGCAGTTAAGAAGGAATAGTGCATCGGAAAAGAGATACTCGTATCCCAAAAGAAAATCCTGTTGTTTCCATAGAAACGTTACTCGATATAGAAGGAGACGTCATAGAACACATAGTATTCCATAGCGTCGCAATATCTATGTTAATTCGTCAATGTGAGGTAGCCAGGGATGCAGTAAAGAAGGAATAGTGCATCGGAAAGGAGATACTCGTATCCCAAAAGAAAAACCTGTCGTTTCCGTAGAAACGTAACTCGATTTAAAAGGAGAAGTCATTGAACCCATAGTATTTCATAGCGACGCCATTTCAGTGTCAATTCGTCAATGTGATGGAGGAAGGGATGCAGTAAAGAAGGAATGGTGCATCGGAAAGGAGATACTCGTATACCAAAAGAAAATAATTTCGTTTCAATAGAGACGTTACTCGATATAGCAGGATAAGTCATAGAACACATAGTATTCCATAGCGTCGCAATTTCTGTGTTAATTCGTCAATGTGAAGGAGGCAGGGATGCAGTAAAGAAGGAATAGTCAATCGGAAAGGAGATACTCGTATCCCAAAAGAAATTCCTGTCGTTTCCATAGATACGATACTCGATTTAGAAGGAGATGTCATAGAACCAATGGTATTTAATAGCGACGCAATTTCCGTGTTAATTTGCCTACGTGAGGGAGCGAGGAATGCAGTTAAGAGGGAATAGTGCATCGGAAAGGAGATACTCGAATACCAAAAGAAAATCCTCTCGTTTCCATAGAAACGTTACTCATTTTAGGAGGACAACTCATAGAACACATAGTATTTGATAGCGACGCAATTTCATTGTTAATTCGTCAATGTGTGGGAGCGAGATATGCAGTAAAGAAGGAATTGTGCATCGGAAAGGAGATAGTCGTATCCGAAAAGAAAATCCTGTCATTTCCATAGAACGTTACTCGATTTAGAAGGAGAAGCCACAGAACAGATAGTGTTCCATAGCGTCGCAATTTCTGTGTTAATTCGTCAATGTGAGGGGGCGAGGGATGCAGTAAAGAAGGAATAGTGCATCGGAAAGGAGATACTCGAATACCAAAAGAAAATCCTGTCGTTTGCATAGAAACGTTACTCGATTTAGAAGGAGGAGTCATAGAACCCATAGTATTTCATAGCGACGCAATTTATGAGTTAATTCGTCGATGTGAGGGAGCCTGGGATGCAATAAAGAAGGAATAGGGCATCGGAACGGAGATAGTCGTATCCCAAAAGAAAATCTCGTCGTTTCCTGTGAAACGTTACTCGATTTAGAAGAAGAAGTCATAGAACCCATAGTATTTCATAGCGACGCAATTTTATTGTGAATTCGTCAATTTGAGGGAGCGAGGGTTGCAGGAAAGAAGGAATAGTGCATCGGAAAGGAGATACTCGTATCACAAAAGAAAATCCTGTCATTTCAATAGAATCGTTATTCGATTTAGAAGGAGAAGTTATAGAACCCATAGTATTTCATAGCGACACAATATCAGTGCTAATTTCTCAATGTGATGGAGCGAGGGATGCAGTAAAGACGGAATAGTGCATCTGCAAGGAGATACTCGTATCCCAAAAGACAATCCTGTCGTTTCGGTAGAAACGTAACTCGATTTAGAAAGAGAAGTCATAGAACACATAGTATTTCATAGCGACGCAATTTCTGTGTTATTTCGTCAATGTGAGGGAGCAAGGGATGCAGTTAAGAAGGAATAGTGCATCGGAAAGGAGATACTCATATACCAAAAGAAAATCCTTTCGTTTCAGTAGAAACGTTACTCGATTTAGAAGGAGAAGTTATAGACCCCATAGCATTTTATAGCGACGCAATTTCTGCGTTAATTCGTCAATGTGAGGGATCGAGGGATGCAGTAAAGAAGTAATAGTGCATCGGAAAGGAGATAGTCGTATCACAAAAGAAAATCCTGTCGTTACCATGGAAACGTTACTCGATTTAGAAGGAGAAGTCATAGAACGCATAGTATTTCATAGCGAAGCAATTTCTGTGTTATTTCGTCAATGTGAGGGAGCGAGGGATGCAGTAAAAAAGGAATAGTGCATCTGAAAGGAGATACTCGTGTCCCATAAGAAATTCCTGTCGTTTCCATTGAAACGTTACTCGATTTAGAAGGAGAAGTCATAGAACACATGGTATTTCATAGCGACGCAATTTCTGTGATAATTCGTCAATGTGAGGGGGCGAGGGATGCAGTAAAGAAGGAAAAGTGCATCGGAAAGGTGATACTCGAATCGCAAAAAAAAAAAAAAAAAAAATCCTTTCGTTTCCATAGAAACGTTACTCGATTTAGAAGGAGAAGTCATAGAAAACATAGTATTGCATAGCGTCGCAGTTTCTGTGTTAATTCCTTAATGTGATGGAGCGAGGGATGCAGTAAAGAAGGAATAGTGCATCGGAAAGGAGATACTCGTATCCGATATGAAAATCCTGTCGTTTCAATTTAAACGTTAATCGATTTAGATGGAGATGTCATAGAACACGTAGTATTCCATAGCGTCGCAATTTCTGTGTTAATTCGTCAATGTGAGGGAGCCAGGGATGCAGTAAAGAAGAAATAGTGCATCGGAAAGGAGATACTCTTATACCAGTAGAAAATCCTGTCGTTTCCATATAAACGTTACTCGATTTATTAGGAGAAGTCATAGAACCCATAGTATTTCATTGCGACGCAATTTCTGTGTTTATTCGTCAATGTGAGGGAGCGAGGGATGCAGTAAAAAATCAGTAGTGCATCGGAAAGCAGATCGTCGTAACCCAAATGAAAATCCTGTTGTTTCCATAGAAACGTTACCCGATTTAGAAGGAGATGCCATAGAACCAATAGTATTTCATAGCAACGCAATTTCTGTGTTAATACGTCAACGTGAGGGAGCGAGGGATGCAGTAATGAAGGAATAGTGCATCGGAAAGGAGATAGTCGTATCCCAAAAGAAAATCGTGTCATTTCCATAGAAACGTTACTCGATTTAGAAGGAGAACTCATAGAACCTATAGTATTTCATAGCGACGCAATTTCTGTGTTAATTCGTCAACGTGAGGGAGCGAGGGATGCAGTAAAGAAGGAATAGTGCATCGGAAAGGAGATAGTCGTATCCCAAAAGAAATTCCTATAGTTTCCATAGAAAGGTTACTCGATATTGAAGGAGAAGTTATAAAACCCATAGTATTTCATAGCGACGCAATTTCTGTGTTAATTCGTCAATGTGAGGGAGCGGGGGATGCAGTAAAGAAGGAATAGTGCATCAGAAAGGAGATACTCGTGTCCCAAAAGAAAATCCTGTAGTTTCCATAGAAACGTTACTCGATTTAGAACGAGAAGTCATAGAACACATAGCATTTCATAGCGACGCAAATTCAGTGTTAATTCGTTAATGTGAGGGAGCCAGGGATGCAATAATGAAGGAATAGTGCATCGGAAATGAGATACTCGTATCCAAAAAGAAAATCCTGTCGTTTCAATAGCAACGTTACTCGATTAAGAAGGAGATGTCATAGAACGAATAGTATTTCAAGGCGACGCAATTTCTATGTTACTTTGTCAATGTGATGGAGCGAAAGATGCAGTAAAGGAGGAATAGTGCACGGAAAGGTGATAGTCGTATCCCAAAAGGAAATCCTGTCGTTTTCATAGAAACGTTACTCGATTTATAAGGAGATGACATAGAACCCATTGCATTTCATAGCGACGCAATTTCTGTGCTTATTCGTCAATGTGAGGGAACGAGGGATGCAGTAATGAAGGAATAGTGCTTCGGAAAGGAGATACTCGTATACCAAAAGAAATTCCGATCGTTGCCATGGAAACGTTACTCGAATTAGAAGGAGAAGTCATAGAACCCGTAGTATTTCATAGCGACGCAATTTCTGTGTTACTTTGTCAATGTGATGGAGCGAAAGATGCAGTAACGAAGGAATAGTGCATCGGAAAGGAGATACTCGTATCCAAAATGAAAATCCTGTCGTATTCATAGAAACGTTACTCGATTTAGAAGGAGAAGACATAGAACGCATTGTATTTCATAGCGATGCAATTTCTGTGCTTATTCGTCAATGTGAGGGAACGAGGGATGCAGTAAAGAAGGATTAGTGCATCGGAAAGGAGATACTCGTATCCCAAAAGACAATCCTGTCGTTTCCATAGAAACGTTACTCGATTTAGAAGGAGAAGTCATAGAAACCGTAGAATTTCATAGCGATGCAACTTCTGTGTTAATTCGTCTATTCTAGGGAGCGAGGGATTCAGTAACGAGGGAATAGTGCTTCGGAAAGGAGATACTCGTTTACCAAAAGAAATTCCGATCGTTGCCATAGAAACGTTACTCAAATTAGAAGGAGAAGTCACAGAACCCGTAGTATTTCATAGCGACGCAATTTCTGTGTTAATTCGTCAATATGAGGGAGCGAGGGATGCAGTAAAGAAGGAATAGTGCATCGGAAATGAGATACTCCTATCCCAAAAGAAAATCCTGTCGTTTCAATAGAAATGTTACTCGGTTTAGAAGGAGGAGTTATAGAACCCATAGTACTTCATTTTGACGCAAATTCTGTGTTAATTCGCCAATGTGAGGGAGCGAGGGATGCAGTAAAGAAGGAATAGTGCATCGAAAAGGAGATACCCGTATCCCAAAAGAAAATCTTGTTGATTCCATATAAACGTACGTCGATTTAGAAGGAGATGTCATAGAACCAATAGTATTACATAGCGACGCAATTTCTGTGTTAATTTGTAAATGTGAGGGTGCGAGGGATGCAGTTAAAAAGGAATAGTGCATCGGAAAGGAGATACTCGTATACCAAAAGAAAATCCTGTCGTTTATATAGAAACGTAATTCGATTTAGAAGGAGAAGTCATAGAACCCATAGTCATTCATAGCGATGCAAATTCTGTGCTCATTCGTCAATGTGAGGGAACGAGGGATGCAGTAAAGTAGGAATAGTGCATCGGAAAGGAGATACTCGTATCCCAAAAGAAGACCCTGTCATTTCCATACAAACGATACTCGATTTAGAAGGAGAAGTCATAAAACCCATAGTATTTCATAGCGAGGCAATTTCATTGTTAATTCGTCAATGTGAGGGAGCGAGGGATGCAGTATAGAAGGAATAGTGCATCTGCAAGGAGATACTCGTATCCCAAAAGACAATCCTGTCCTTTCGGTAGAAACGTAACTCGATTTAGAAAGAGAAGTCATAGAACACATAGTATTTCATAGCGACGCCATTTCAGTGTTAATTCGTCAATGTGAGGGAGCGAGGGATGCAGTAAAGAAGGAATAGTGCATCTGAAAGGAGATACTCGTGTCCCATAAGAAATTCCTGTCGTTTCCATTGAAACGTTACTCGATTTAGAAGGAGAAGTCATAGAACGCATAGTATTTCATAGCGACGCAATTTCTGTGTTATTTCGTCAATGTGAGGGAGCGAGGGATGCAGTAAAGAAGGAGTAGTGCATCGGATATTAGATACCCGTATCCCAAAAGAAAATCCTGTTGTTTCCATAGAAACGTTAGTCGATTAAGAAGGAGATGTCATAGAACGCATAGTATTTCAAGGCGACGCAATATCTGTGTTACTTTGTCAATGTGATGGAGCGAAAGATGCGGTAAAGAAGGAATAGTGCATCGGAAAGGAGATACTCGTATCACAAAAGAAAATCCTGTCATTTCAATAGAATCGTTATTCGATTTAGAAGGAGAAGTTATGGAACCCATAGTATTTCGTAGCGACACAATATCTGTGCTAATTTCTCAATGTGATGGAGCGAGGGATGCAGTAAAGACGGAATAGTGCATCTGCAAGGAGATACTCGTATCCCAAAAGACAATCCTGTCGTTTCGGTAGAAACGTAACTCGATTTAGAAAGAGAAGTCATAGAACACATAGTATTTCATAGCGACGCCATTTCAGTGTTAATTCGTCAATGTGAGGGAGCAAGGGATGCAGTTAAGAAGGAATAGTGCATCGGAAAGGAGATACTCATATACCAAAAGAAAATCCTTTCGTTTCAATAGAAACGTTACTCGATTTAGAAGGAGAAGTTATAGACCCCATAGCATTTTATAGCGACGCAATTTCTGCGTTAATTCGTCAATGTGAGGGATCGAGGGATGCAGTAAAGAAGTAATAGTGCATCGGAAAGGAGATAGTCGTATCACAAAAGAAAATCCTGTCGTTACCATGGAAACGTTACTCGATTTAGAAGGAGAAGTCATAGAACGCATAGTAATTCATAGCGACGCAATTTCTGTGTTATTTCGTCAATGTGAGGGAGCGAGGGATGCAGTAAAGAAGGAATAGTGCATCTGAAAGGAGATACTCGTGTCCCATAAGAAATTCCTGTCGTTTCCATTGAAACGTTACTCGATTTAGAAAGAGAAGTCATAGAACACTTAGTATTTCATAGCGACGCAATTTCTGTGATAATTCGTCAATGTGAGGGGGCGAGGGATGCAGTAAAGAAGGAAAAGTGCATCGGAAAGGTGATACTCGAATCGCAAAAAAAAAAAAAAAAAAAAAATCCTTTCGTTTCCATAGAAACGTTACTCGATTTAGAAGGAGAAGTCATAGAAAACATAGTATTCCATAGCGTCGCAGTTTCTGTGTTAATTCCTTAATGTGATGGAGCGAGGGATGCAGTAATGAAGGAATAGTGCATCGGAAAGGAGATACTCGTATCCGATATGAAAATCCTGTCGTTTCAATTTAAACGTTAATCGATTTAGATGGAGATGTCATAGAACACGTAGTATTCCATAGCGTCGCAATTTCTGTGTTAATTCGTCAATGTGAGGGAGCCAGGGATGCAGTAAAGAAGAAATAGTGCATCGGAAAGGAGATACCCTTATACCAATAGAAAATCCTGTCGTTTCCATATAAACGTTACTCGATTTATTAGGAGAAGTCATAGAACCCATAGTATTTCATTGCGACGCAATGTCTGTGTTTATTCGTCAATGTGAGGGAGCGAGGGATGCAGTAAAAAATCAGTAGTGCATCGGAAAGCATATCGTCGTAACCCAAATGAAAATCCTGTTGTTTCCATAGAAACGTTACCCGATTTAGAAGGAGATGCCATAGAACCAATAGTATTTCATAGCGACGCAATTTCTGTGTTAATACGTCAACGTGAGGGAGCGAGGGATGCAGTAATGAAGGAATAGTGCATCGGAAAGGAGATAGTCGTATCCCAAAAGAAAATCCTGTCGTTTCCATAGAAACGTTACTCGATTTAGAAGGAGAACACATAGAACCTATAGTATTTCATAGCGACGCAATTTCTGTGTTAATTCGTCAAAGTGAGGGAGCGAGGGTTGCAGTAAACAAGGAATAGTGCATCGGAAAGGAGATAGTCGTATCCCAAAAGAAATTCCTATAGTTTCCATAGAAAGGTTACTCGATATAGAAGGAGAAGTTATAGAACCCATAGTATTTCATAGCGACGCAATTTCTGTTTTAATTCGTCAATGTGAGGGAGCGGGGGATGCAGTAAAGAAGGAATAGTGCATCAGAAAGGAGATACTCGTGTCCCAAAAGAAAATCCTGTAGTTTCCATAGAAACGTTACTCGATTTAGAAGGAGAAGTCATAGAACACATAGCATTTCATAGCGACGCAAATTCAGTGTTAATTCGTTAATGTGAGGGAGCCAGGGATGCAATAATGAAGGAATAGTGCATCGGAAATGAGATACTCGTATCCAAAAAGAAAATCCTGTCGTTTCAATAGCAACGTTACTCGATTAAGAAGGAGATGTCATAGAACGCATAGTATTTCAAGGCGGCGCAATTTCTATGTTACTTTGTCAATGTGATGGAGCGAAAGATGCAGTAAAGGAGGAATAGTGCATCGGAAAGGTGATAGTCGCATCCCAAAAGGAAATCCTGCCGTTTTCATAGAAACGTTACTCGATTTATAAGGAGAAGACATAGAACCCATTGCATTTCATAGCGACGCAATTTCTGTGCTTATTCGTCAATGTGAGGGCACGAGGGATGCAGTAATGAAGGAATAGTGCTTCGGAAAGGAGATACTCGTATACCAAAAGAAATTCCGATCGTTGCCATGGAAACGTTACTCGAATTAGAAGGAGAAGTCATAGAACCCGTAGTATTTCATAGCGACGCAATTTCTGTGTTACTTTGTCAATGTGATGGAGCGAAAGATGCAGTAACGAAGGAATAGTGCATCGGAAAGGAGATACTCGTATCCAAAATGAAAATCCTGTCGTTTTCATAGAAACGTTACTCGATTTAGAAGGAGATGACATAGAACGCATTGTATTTCATAGCGATGCAATTTCTGTGCTTATTCGTCAATGTGAGGGAACGAGGGATGCAGTAAAGAAGGATTAGTGCATCGGAAAGGAGATACTCGTATCCCAAAAGACAATCCTGTCGTTTCCATAGAAACGTTACTCGATTTAGAAGGAAAAGTCACGGAACAGATAGTGTTCCATAGCGTCGCAATTTCTGTGTTAATTCGTCAATGTGAGGGGGCGAGGGATGCAGTAAAGAAGGAATAGTGCATCGGAAAGGAGAAACTCGTATCCCAAAAGAAAATCCTGTCGATTCCATAGAAACGTTACTCGATTTAGAAGGAGGAGTCATAGAACCCATAGTATTTCATAGCGACGCAATTTCTGTGTTAATTCGCCAATGTGAGGGAGCGAGGGATGCAATTAAGAAGGAATTGTATATCGGAAAGGAGATACTCGTATACCAAAAGAAAATCCTGTCGTTTGCATAGAAACGTTACTCGATTTAGAAGGAGACGTCACAGAGCCATAGTATTTCATAGCGACGCAATTTATGAGTTAATTCGTCGATGTGAGGGAGCCTGGGATGCAATGAAGAAGGAATAGGGCATCGGAACGGAGATAGTCGTATCCCAAAAGAAAATCTCGTCGTTTCCTGTGAAACGTTACTCGATTTAGAAGAAGAAGTCATAGAACCCATAGTATTTCATAGCGACGCAATTTTATTGTGAATTCGTCAATTTGAGGGAGCGAGGGTTGCAGGAAAGAAGGAATAGTGCATCGGAAAGGAGATACTCGTATCACAAAAGAAAATCCTGTCATTTCAATAGAATCGTTATTCGATTTAGAAGGAGAAGTTATAGAACCCATAGTATTTCATAGCGACACAATATCTGTGCTAATTTCTCAATGTGATGGAGCGAGGGATGCAGTAAAGACGGAATAGTGCATCTGCAAGGAGATACTCGTATCCCAAAAGACAATCCTGTCGTTTCGGTAGAAACGTAACTCGATTTAGAAAGAGAAGTCATAGAACACATAGTATTTCATAGCGACGCCATTTCAGTGTTAATTCGTCAATGTGAGGGAGCAAGGGATGCAGTTAAGAAGGAATAGTGCATCGGAAAGGAGATACTCATATACCAAAAGAAAATCCTTTCGTTTCAGTAGAAACGTTACTCGATTTAGAAGGAGAAGTTATAGACCCCATAGCATTTTATAGCGACGCAATTTCTGCGTTAATTCGTCAATGTGAGGGATCGAGGGATGTAGTAAAGAAGTAATAGTGCATCGGAAAGGAGATAGTCGTATCACAAAAGAAAATCCTGTCGTTACCATGGAAACGTTACTCGATTTAGAAGGAGAAGTCATAGAACGCATAGTATTTCATAGCGACGCAATTTCTGTGTTATTTCGTCAATGTGAGGGAGCGAGGGATGCAGTAAAGAAGGAATAGTGCATCTGAAAGGAGATACTCGTGTCCCATAAGAAATTCCTGTCGTTTCCATTGAAACGTTACTCGATTTAGAAGGAGAAGTCATAGAACACACGGTATTTCATAGCGACGCAATTTCTGTGATAATTCGTCAATGTGAGGGGGCGAGGGATGCAGTAAAGAAGGAAAAGTGCATCGGAAAGGTGATACTCGAATCGCAAAAAAAAAAAAAAAAATCCTTTCGTTTCCATAGAAACGTTACTCGATTTAGAAGGAGAAGTCATAGAAAACATAGTATTGCATAGCGTCGCAGTTTCTGTGTTAATTCCTTAATGTGATGGAGCGAGGGATGCAGTAAAGAAGGAATAGTGCATCGGAAAGGAGATACTCGTATCCGATATGAAAATCCTGTCGTTTCAATTTAAACGTTAATCGATTTAGATGGAGATGTCATAGAACACGTAGTATTCCATAGCGTCGCAATTTCTGTGTTATTTCGTCAATGTGAGGGAGCCAGGGATGCAGTAAAGAACAAATAGTGCATCGGAAAGGAGATACTCTTATACCAGTAGAAAATCCTGTCGTTTCCATATAAACGTTACTCGATTTATTAGGAGAAGTCATAGAACCCATAGTATTTCATTGCGACGCAATTTCTGTGTTTATTCGTCAATGTGAGGGAGGGAGGGATGCAGTAAAAAATCAGTAGTGCATCGGAAAGCAGATCGTCGTAACCCAAATGAAAATCCTGTTGTTTCCATAGAAACATTACCCGATTTAGAAGGAGATGCCATAGAACCAATAGTATTTCATAGCAACGCAATTTCTGTGTTAATACGTCAACGTGAGGGAGCGAGGGATGCAGTAATGAAGGAATAGTGCATCGGAAAGGAGATAGTCGTATCCCAAAAGAAAATCCTGTCGTTTCCATAGAAACGTTACTCGATTGAGAAGGAGAACTCATAGAACCTATAGTATTTCATAGCGACGCAATTTCTGTGTTAATTCGTCAAAGTGAGGGAGCGAGGGATGCAGTAAAGAAGGAATAGTGCATCGGAAAGGAGATAGTCGTATCCCAAAAGAAATTCCTATAGTTTCCATAGAAAGGTTACTCGATATTGAAGGAGAAGTTATAAAACCCATAGTATTTCATAGCGACGCAATTTCTGTGTTAATTCGTCAATGTGAGGGAGCGGGGGATGCAGTAAAGAAGGAATAGTGCATCAGAAAGGAGATACTCGTGTCCCAAAAGAAAATCCTGTAGTTTCCATAGAAACGTTACTCGATTTAGAAGGAGAAGTCATAGAACACATAGCATTTCATAGCGACGCAAATTCAGTGTTAATTCGTTAATGTGAGGGAGCCAGGGATGCAATAATGAAGGAATAGTGCATCGGAAATGAGATACTCGTATCCAAAAAGAAAATCCTGTCGTTTCAATAGCAACGTTACTCGATTAAGAAGGAGATGTCATAGAACGCATAGTATTTCAAGGCGACGCAATTTCTATGTTACTTTGTCAATGTGATGGAGCGAAAGATGCAGTAAAGGAGGAATAGTGCACGGAAAGGTGATAGTCGTATCCCAAAAGGAAATCCTGTCGTTTTCATAGAAACGTTACTCGATTTATAAGGAGAAGACATAGAACCCATTGCATTTCATAGCGACGCAATTTCTGTGCTTATTCGTCAATGTGAGGAAACGAGGGATGCAGTAATGAAGGAATAGTGCTTCGGAAAGGAGATACTCGTATACCAAAAGAAATTCCGATCGTTGCCATGGAAACGTTACTCGAATTAGAAGGAGAAGTCATAGAACCCGTAGTATTTCATAGCGACGCAATTTCTGTGTTACTTTGTCAATGTGATGGAGCGAAAGATGCAGTAACGAAGGAATAGTGCATCGGAAAGGAGATACTCGTATCCAAAATGAAAATCCTGTCGTTTTCATAGAAACGTTACTCGATTTAGAAGGAGAAGACATAGAACGCATTGTATTTCATAGCGATGCAATTTCTGTGCTTATTCGTCAATGTGAGGGAACGAGGGATGCAGTAAAGAAGGATTAGTGCATCGGAAAGGAGATACTCGTATCCCAAAAGACAATCCTGTCGTTTCCATAGAAACGTTACTCGATTTAGAAGGAGAAGTCATAGAAACCGTAGAATTTCATAGCGATGCAACTTCTGTGTTAATTCGTCTATTCTAGGGAGCGAGGGATTCAGTAATGAGGGAATAGTGCTTCGGAAAGGAGATACTCGTATACCAAAAGAAATTCCGATCGTTGCCATAGAAACGTTACTCGAATTAGAAGGAGAAGTCACAGAACCCGTAGTATTTCATAGCGACGCAATTTCTGTGTTAATTCGTCAATATGAGGGAGAGAGGGATGCAGTAAAGAAGGAATAGTGCATCGGAAATGAGATACTCCTATCCCAAAAGAAAATCCTGTCGTTTCAATAGAAATGTTACTCGGTTTAGAAGGAGGAGTTATAGAACCCATAGTACTTCACTTTGACGCAAATTCTGTGTTAATTCGCCAATGTGAGGGAGCGAGGGATGCAGTAAAGAAGGAATAGTGCATCGGAAAGGAGATACCCGTATCCCAAAAGAAAATCTTGTTGATTCCATATAAACGTACGTCGATTTAGAAGGAGATGTCATAGAACCAATAGTATTACATAGCGACGCAATTTCTGTGTTAATTTGTAAATGTGAGGGTGCGAGGGATGCAGTTAAAAAGGAATAGTGCATCGGAAAGGAGATACTCGTATACCAAAAGAAAATCCTGTCGTATATATAGAAACGTAATTCGATTTAGAAGGAGAAGTCATAGAACCCATAGTCATTCATAGCGATGCAAATTCTGTGCTCATTCGTCAATGTGAGGGAACGAGGGATGCAGTAAAGTAGGAATAGTGCATCGGAAAGGAGATACTCGTATCCCAAAAGAAGACCCTGTCGTTTCCATAGAAACGGTACTCGATTTAGAAGGAGAAGTCATAAAACCCATAGTATTTCATAGCGAGGTAATTTCATTGTTAATTCGTCAATGTGAGGGAGCGAGGGATGCAGTATAGAAGGAATAGTGCATCTGCAAGGAGATACTCGTATCCCAAAAGACAATCCTGTCGTTTCGGTAGAAACGTAACTCGATTTAGAAAGAGAAGTCATAGAACACATAGTATTTCATAGCGACGCCATTTCAGTGTTAATTCGTCAATGTGAGGGAGCGAGGGATGCAGTAAAGAAGGAATAGTGCATCTGAAAGGAGATACTCGTGTCCCATAAGAAATTCCTGTCGTTTCCATTGAAACGTTACTCGATTTAGAAGGAGAAGTCATTGAACGCATAGTATTTCATAGCGACGCAATTTCTGTGTTATTTCGTCAATGTGAGGGAGCGAGGGATGCAGTAAAGAAGGAGTAGTGCATCGGATATTAGATACCCGTATCCCAAAAGAAAATCCTGTTGTTTCCATAGAAACGTTAGTCGATTAAGAAGGAGATGTCATAGAACGCATAGTATTTCAAGGCGACGCAATATCTGTGTTACTTTGTCAATGTGATGGAGCGAAAGATGCGGTAAAGAAGGAATAGTGCATCGGAAAGGAGATAGTCGTATCCGAAAAGAAAATCCTGTCATTTCCACAGAACGTTACTCGATTTAGAAGGAGAAGCCACAGAACAGATAGTGTTCCATAGCGTCGCAATTTCTGTGTTAATTCGTCAATGTGAGGGGGCGAGGGATGCAGTAAAGAAGGAATAGTGCGTCGGAAAGGAGAAACTCGTATCCCAAAAGAAAATCCTGTCGTTTCCATAGAAACGTTACTCGATTTAGAAGGAGGAGTCATAGAACCCATAGTATTTCATAGCGACGCAATTTCTGTGTTAATTCGTCAATGTGAGGGAGCGAGGGATGCAGTAAAAAATCAGTAGTGCATCGGAAAGCATATCGTCGTAACCCAAATGAAAATCCTGTTGTTTCCATAGAAACGTTACCCGATTTAGAAGGAGATGCCATAGAACCAATAGTATTTCATAGCGACGCAATTTCTGTGTTAATACGTCAACGTGAGGGAGCGAGGGATGCAGTAATGAAGGAATAGTGCATCGGAAAGGAGATAGTCGTATCCCAAAAGAAAATTCTGTCGTTTCCATAGAAACGTTACACGATTTAGAAGGAGAACTCATAGAACCTATAGTATTTCATAGCGACGCAATTTCTGTGTTAATTCGTCAAAGTGAGGGAGCGGGGGATGCAGTAAAGAAGGAATAGTGCATCAGAAAGGAGATACTCGTGTCCCAAAAGAAAATCCTGTCGTTTGCATAGAAACGTTACTCGATTTAGAAGGAGACGTCATAGAGCCATAGTATTTCATAGCGACGCAATTTATGAGTTAATTCGTCGATGTGAGGGAGCCTGGGATGCAATAAAGAAGGAATAGGGCATCGGAACGGAGATAGTCGTATCCCAAAAGAAAATCCTGTCGTTTCCTGTGAAACGTTACTCGATTTAGAAGAAGAAGTCATAGAACCCATAGTATTTCATAGCGACGCAATTTTATTGTGAATTCGTCAATTTGAGGGAGCGAGGGTTGCAGGAAAGAAGGAATAGTGCATCGGAAAGGAGATACTCGTATCACAAAAGAAAATCCTGTCATTTCAATAGAATCGTTATTCGATTTAGAAGGAGAACTCATAGAACCTATAGTATTTCATAGCGACGCAATTTCTGTGATAATTCGTCAATGTGAGGGGGCGAGGGATGCAGTAAAGAAGGAAAAGTGCATCGGAAAGGTGATACTCGAATCGCAAAAAAAAAAAAAAAAAAAAAAATCCTTTCGTTTCCATAGAAACGTTACTCGATTTAGAAGGAGAAGTCATAGAAAACATAGTATTCCATAGCGTCGCAGTTTCTGTGTTAATTCCTTAATGCGATGGAGCGAGGGATGCAGTAAAGAAGGAATAGTGCATCGGAAAGGAGATACTCGTATCCGATATGAAAATCCTGTCGTTTCAATTTAAACGTTAATCGATTTAGATGGAGATGTCATAGAACACGTAGTATTCCATAGCGTCGCAATTTCTGTGTTAATTCGTCAATGTGAGGGAGCCAGGGATGCAGTAAAGAAGAAATAGTGCATCGGAAAGGAGATACCCTTATACCAATAGAAAATCCTGTCGTTTCCATATAAACGTTACTCGATTTATTAGGAGAAGTCATAGAACCCATAGTATTTCATTGCGACGCAATGTCTGTGTTTATTCGTCAATGTGAGGGAGCGAGGGATGCAGTAAAAAATCAGTAGTGCATCGGAAAGCATATCGTCGTAACCCAAATGAAAATCCTGTTGTTTCCATAGAAACGTTACCCGATTTAGAAGGAGATGCCATAGAACCAATAGTATTTCATAGCGACGCAATTTCTGTGTAAATACGTCAACGTGAGGGAGCGAGGGATGCAGTAATGAAGGAATAGTGCATCGGAAAGGAGATAGTCGTATCCCAAAAGAAAATCCTGTCGTTTCCATAGAAACGTTACTCGATTTAGAAGGAGAACTCATAGAACCTATAGTATTTCATAGCGACGCAATTTCTGTGTTAATTCGTCAAAGTGAGGGAGCGAGGGTTGCAGTAAAGAAGGAATAGTGCATCGGAAAGGAGATAGTCGTATCCCAAAAGAAATTCCTATAGTTTCCATAGAAAGGTTACTCGATATTGAAGGAGAAGTTATAGAACCCATAGTATTTCATAGCGACGCAATTTCTGTGTTAATTCGTCAATGTGAGGGAGCGGGGGATGCAGTAAAGAAGGAATAGTGCATCAGAAAGGAGATACTCGTGTCCCAAAAGAAAATCCTGTAGTTTCCATAGAAACGTTACTCGATTTAGAAGGAGAAGTTATAGAACCCATAGTACTTCACTTTGACGCAAATTCTGTGTTAATTCCATAGAAACTCATAGAACCTATAGTATTTCATAGCGACGCAATTTCTGTGTTAATTCGTCAAAGTGAGGGAGCGAGGGTTGCAGTAAAGAAGGAATAGTGCATCGGAAAGGAGATAGTCGTATCCCAAAAGAAATTCCTATAGTTTCCATAGAAAGGTTACTCGATATTGAAGGAGAAGTTATAGAACCCATAGTATTTCATAGCGACGCAATTTCTGTGTTAATTCGTCAATGTGAGGGAGCGGGGGATGCAGTAAAGAAGGAATAGTGCATCAGAAAGGAGATACTCGTGTCCCAAAAGAAAATCCTGTAGTTTCCATAGAAACGTTACTCGATTTAGAAGGAGAAGTCATAGAACACATAGCATTTCATAGCGACGAAAATTCAGTGTTAATTCGTTAATGTGAGGGAGCCAGGGATGCAATAATGAAGGAATAGTGCATCGGAAATGAGATACTCGTATCCAAAAAGAAAATCCTGTCGTTTCAATAGCAACGTTACTCGATTAAGAAGGAGATGTCATAGAACGCATAGTATTTCAATGTGATGGAGCGAAAGATGCAGTAAAGGAGGAATAGTGCATCGGAAAGGTGATAGTCGCATCCCAAAAGGAAATCCTGTCGTTTTCATAGAAACGTTACTCGATTTATAAGGAGAAGACATAGAACCCATTGCATTTCATAGCGACGCAATTTCTGTGCTTATTCGTCAATGTGAGGGAACGAGGGATGCAGTAAAGAAGGATTAGTGCATCGGAAAGGAGATACTCGTATCCCAAAAGACAATCCTGTCGTTTCCATAGAAACGTTACTCGATTTAGAAGGAGAAGTCATAGAAACCGTAGAATTGCATAGCGATGCAACTTCTGTGTTAATTCGTCTATTCTAGGGAGCGAGGGATTCAGTAATGAGGGAATAGTGCTTCGGAAAGGAGATACTCGTATACCAAAAGAAATTCCGATCGTTGCCATAGAAACGTTACTCGAATCAGAAGGAGAAGTCACAGAACCCGTAGTATTTCATAGCGACGCAATTTCTGTGTTAATTCGTCAATGTGAGGGAGCGAGGGATGCAGTAAAGAAGGAATAGTGCATCGGAAATGAGATACTCCTATCCCAAAAGAAAATCCTGTCGTTTCAATAGAAATGTTACTCGGTTTAGAAGGAGAAGTTATAGAACCCATAGTACTTCACTTTGACGCAAATTCTGTGTTAATTCGCCAATGTGAGGGAGCGAGGGATGCAGTAAAGAAGGAATAGTGCATCGGAAAGGAGATACCCGTATCCCAAAAGAAAATCTTGTTGATTCCATATAAACGTACGTCGATTTAGAAGGAGATGTCATAGAACCAATAGTATTACACCGCGACGCAATTTCTGTGTTAATTTGTAAATGTGAGGGTGCGAGGGATGCAGTTAAAAAGGAATAGTGCATCGGAAAGGAGATACTCGTATACCATAAGAAAATCCTGTCGTTTATATAGAAACGTAATTCGATTTAGAAGGAGAAGTCATAGAACCCATAGTCATTCATAGCGATGCAAATTCTGTGCTCATTCGTCAATGTGAGGGAACGAGGGATGCAGTAAAGTAGGAATAGTGCATCGGAAAGGAGATACTCGTATCCCAAAAGAAGACCCTGTCGTTTCCATAGAAACGATACTCGATTTAGAAGGAGAGGTCGTAAAACCCATAGTATTTGATAGCGAGGCAATTTCATTGTTAATTCGTCAATGTGAGGGAGCGAGGGATGCAGTATAGAAGGAATAGTGCATCGAAAAGGAGATACTCGTATACCAAAAGAGAATACTCTCGTTTCAATAGACACGTTACTCGATTTAGAAAGAGAAGTTATAGAACACATAGTATTTCATAGCGACGCAATTGATGTGTTAATTCGTCAATGTGAGGGAGCGAGGGATGCAGTAAAGAAGGAATAGTGCATCTGAAAGGAGATACTCGTGTCCCATAAGCAATTCCTGTCGTTTCCATTGAAACGTTACTCGATTTAGAAGGAGAAGTCATAGAACGCATAGTATTTCATAGCGACGCAATTTCTGTGTTATTTCGTCAATGTGAGGGAGCGAGGGATGCAGTAAAGAAGGAGTAGTGCATCGAAAAGGAGATACCCGTATCCCAAAAGAAATTCCTGTCGTTTCCATAGATACGTTACCCGATTTAGAAGGAGATGTCATAGAACCAATGGTATTTCATAGCGACGCAATTTCCGTGCTAATTTGCCAACCTGAGGAAGCGAGGAAAGCAGTTAAGAGGGAATAGTGCATCGGAAAGGAGATACTCTTATCCCAATAGAAAATCCTGACGTTTCCATAGAAACTTTACTCGATTTAGAAGGAGCAGTCATACAACTCATAGTATCTTATAGCGACACAATTTCTGTGTTAATTCGTCAATGTGAGGGAGCGAGGGATGCAGTAAAGATGGAATAGTGCATCGGAAAGGAGTTAGTCGTATCCCAAAAGAAAATCCTGTCGTTTCCATAGAAACAATTCTCGATGTAGAAGGAGATGTCATAGAACCGATAGGATTTCATAGCGACGCAATTTCTGTGTTAATTCGTCAGTGTGAGGGAGCGAGGGATGCAGTAAAGAAGGAATAGTGCATCGGAAAGGAGATACCCTTATACGAAGATAAAATCCTGTCGTTTCCATAGAAACGTTACTCGTTTTAGATGGAGAAGTCATAGAACACATAGTATTTCATAGCGACGCAATTTCTGTGTTAATTCGTCAATGTGAGGGAGCGAGGGATGTAGTAAAGAAGGAATAGTGCATCGGAATGGAGATACTCGTATCCCAAACGAAAATCCTGTCGTTACCATATAAACGTTACTCGATATAGAAGGAGAAGTCATAGAAGACATAGTATTCCATAGCGTCGCAATTTCTGTGTTGATTCGTCAATGTGAGGGAGCCAGGGATGCAGTATAGAAGTAATAGTGCATCGGAAAGAGATACTCGTATGCCAAAAGAAAATCCTTTCGTTTCCGTAGAAACGTAACTCGATTTAGAAGGAGAAGTCATAGAACCCATAGTATTTCATAGCGACGCAATTTCTGTGTTAATTCGGCAATGTGAGGGAGCGCGGGATGCAGTAAAGAAGGAATAGTGCATCGGAAAACAGATACTCGTATACCAAGAGAAAATCCTGTCGTTTCCATAGAAACGTTACCCGATTTAGAAGCAGATGACATTGAACCCATAGTATTTCATAGCGACACAATTTCTGTGCTAATTTCTCAATGTGAGTGAGCGAGGGATGCAGTAAAGAAGAAATAGTGCATCGGAAAAGAGATACTCGTATCCCAATATAAAATCCGTTTGTTTCCATAGATACGTTACTCGATACAGTAGGTCAAGTCATAGAACCCATAGTATTTCATAGCGACGTCTAGTATGATAAAAAAAAATTATTATTACTATTAAATATATCTCAATTCTTTCAATTTAGATCGGTATTTCATACTAGAATGTCGTGTTTCCAGTCTGGCACAGCTTTGCCACAGGAGGCACGAAAGCGGTCGAAGACGTCCGTCTTCTGGTCGGCTCCTGATCGTTGTCAGAAGGAGGCTACGTTTTGATTACGCAAAGACTTCTATTATTTGGAAAAGAACAACCCGGATTTCTTTACGTAATTAGTACGAATTTTATAATTACCTAAGGGACCTTTCACAATGAACAGTAAAAAAAGTGCATTTGCAAATGAAATCATTCATAAATGGGGCAGCTATGAGTTGTATAGAAGACAAGGAGCGGCCTTCTGTCTACGACCAGGATGCCGCAGTATTCTCTGCTGTAGTAAAGGCTGTTTGACATTTATAAAAATAATATGGCATGGAGGATAAAAAAGTATAAAGGAAAAGAACAGAATAAGAGGTCTGGTAAACACTAAATATATTCAAACAATTCTCACTAGCAAAATTAGGGCTTATTTATAAACAATACAACTTACATCATTACTTTTCTAACAGTATGGTGCGATCAGATTTCAGCCTGTCCTGTGCTGTCTCCTTGGTTCACATTTTTTTTTTTCACAAATTATAGTCACTACTTTTCTCCTTTCGTTGAAGATAATTCTTGCACTGTTCAACACTTTTTTAGCTTAAAGTCGACCTTCTCCACGCTTTCACACCACAAGCAGAAGTACATTAAAATCTGAAGATCTACAAACGTTTTCTACCGTCATCTTTTATTTAGATCTAAGCGGAACGACAGTTCAGCTTCTGTTAAAATGTTTCTTTGACTGCGCAATCGATGTATTAGCGTCCGCGCTAGATGCGCATCTTTACAGTTACGTAAATTATACAAAACAAATGTCTTTCAAAGAATACTCAAAGCTTTCGTAGGACGGAAATACCAATAATATTACATCGCTTCCCGCGTGAGGAGTAATGAGTCTGAAAGATCGTTACGACTCACGCGCAGTCGTAATATTATTGGATTGACGTACTTAGTGAATGAAGTATTTAAGGATGTCTCCTTGTAGGGAGCAAAACAGACATAATATAAGGCACATAGAATTATATACGTTTCACACTAAGTCGTCAAAGCTACTCACAGTTGCTTGATCATTAACAAACTTGGTTGTGGCAGATGCCATCATAAGTGTTCAAGGATTCCTTTTTTTTTTTTTTTTTTTTTTTTTGCGTGTTCTCAAGAATTACTCTCATTCAGTCAATTGAAACATTGAAATACTAACAAAGATACAAGTTCAAATTAAATACACATACAGATACAAATATACATAAATATTGACAATAAGAAAAAAAATCTATTACAGTATTGGTGCATTTCCGCCAATTGTGAACAGAACATAAAACTTTTATCAGTCTTTCTCGTAGCGACGTCACTCTTCACTTTGTAGTTGGGAGTATTTCCCATGAACTCGGGTGATTTTCACAGGGGAATTCTTTCATCGCCTGTCACTTTTCACTGCACTAAAACTGGGGATCACCTTTTCACATTCTGGTGGAAAAACACTGGGAATTTCACTATGTGAAGGGGGAAGTGATATTTCTTGACTCGACGATCTACCGGGTCATGTCGGGAATCAGGAAAGTTGATGACTGGTTCAATGACGAATGAGTCAGTTTGGTGGCTGTCTTAATCTCATTCCAATTCATGTTTCAGCACATGAAAATACAGAAAAAAAATCTGTATTAGGACTTGCTCATTAACTAGCATCTTAATCTAAGGGAATATAGAGTAAGAATTTAAGACAATAAAAATTACTACATAGACTATGTACATATACATTATATATTATTCATATTTTGTGTCTAGGTTTTACATTCTTTCGTTAGCAAATATTAGCAAAACACGTTTCGTCTTGTACAGGTCTTTCTTAAGCAATGTATTTAGCAATATTGCCGTAGCAATTTTTTATAATTAAGGAAAAGTCATCATTAGTGTCCTTTAAATGTAAATATAGTAAAATCGTGCGTAGTTTATCAACGTTTTATTATTTTTATGTCCATTTTCATCTCAAATCTGGAGCACGCTTGCGCCCGTTATGGAGAGGAATGCTTATTGTTGAGTACGGGCCGGCGAGCAGTCATTGAATGTTGCCACAGTGCTTCACAGTCACGTGGTAACGAACTGGCGGTTTAACAGCGTTGGCAGTCCGCGTCCTGCACGAGGCAGATAGTTCTGTGGCTGCCAACCTTTCTTTTAACTTGTGCATTTTGTTGAATCGTGGGTACTGGAGCAGCTCGTCAAGGCGACATGGTCAACCTGGACGGTAAATTGACTGCACCAGCGACGAAGAACAGTCATCGATGAAAATGACTACTGTCACCTATTGCAGTAAGTACAATAGCTTGTCTATCCTTTGACTGATAGTCACTGTATCGTCGTTGCAACGTGAGAATACTTGTAATGCTACTTCACACGCGGAACATCACTCATGTCCATAAGTTTATTACAGTTCTGATTCACACAAGAGATAACTAGTTTCTCGTGCCCATACATGTGTCAAATTACGATTCTACACACGTGTCTATCATTTTGTCACTGAGTCACACGCATCAATCCATACGTGTCCATTTAGGTGTCTTTATACTACAGAGTAGTACAGTTAATGCTAAAATTACTTATCATGAAAGGATAATTTACAAAATATACATGGTTTTTTTTTATATTACTGTCCAAGACGTAACGAGAAAACGTGTTTGCTATTCTGAATGGTGCTTCTGAAGCACGTTAGATTTTATATATTTTTTAAATCTGATTCTTTTCCTTATTGTTCTATAACAGCCCTTTTTCTTGTTCATTTATTCGGTTACATCAATAATCAGTAAAATACACCCACTTTGGCGTGCCGAACAGTTCACGTTCAAAACTTCATCTAACAGAAATCGGGAAAATTATTCCTATTTCCTAGGATGCTTTTGTTCACAGCAAATCAGATTTACATCACGTTTCGATAAGTAACTGCAGGTACGCACTAACCAACGAGCCACGATCGTCAATACACACAACATACACACGTCAAGTCTTTTGAACCAATTTCCAAATTTCTTCCCCTACCGGGTAGGGTAGAAAGGTAAGAACGCTAAAGAAGAAAACTACAATAGGATAGTGCAAGGAAATGAAAGATACGAAGATAGATAATAGGTGAAATAATTAGTTGAGCAAATTCATTCTTCGGCTCCACCGTTTTTAGTGTCATCCACGTGGCATAACTTGACTTCAGTATTAAAATGTCGCACAAATCCGCTTCCAAAGCATCTTCAAATATATCTCAAAATCACGGCATGCGGACATAGCAGAAGAATATAAGCAGATCATCTCAGTCCTCAACTAGGTGTCTTAATATCGAAGGTTTCTGTATAATACTCGTGACATAGGAATAGTCTCTCTAAGTTTCTCCAATACAGGACCTAATTCTTATTATAAATGCAAATTTCTTAACTGGTTGACTCATAGTAATAAATAAATTAAAGTTGCTCTCCAGTTGCGGGTACCATTATTCATTTCTTTGTACATTAACTATATGTTGCTGCTTATACTCGGTGTAATCTACAGATTACAATGTATCAGTTTTGCATCGTACATGGTTCTAGCGACTTAAAATATCAGTCCTTTGAAGGCTTAACTTAGGTTAATACTTCACATATACGGACATTCTGGTCTGAATGAGGGATTTAAAGAAAACCTTTACTACTTGGTAAAAAGGAGATTTGCCATTACTTAAAACTAAAGCAGCAGGTGGCACTTTGGCACATCCCTTACTCAATTCAACGACTGCAGTCTTCTATTGCTCAAGAAACTTAAAACTACCTTAAAACTAAAGCAAATCTTATTTTCCAAATCCGTAGAGTACCTTCTTCAATCACTTCATATCTTTCAAGCTCCATCATTACTTCATGACCACCTCACTCAAATGATTACGTCACCTGCAGAATACATGTACATGCTGTTGATTCACATACTATCTAAACAGATCACACTCTTGTTTCAAGTTGCAGCTTAACATAATAAATGATATTTTTTTTTAATGTTTTTCATGGTACTTCTTCAGGTCTACATGGTGGTAAAGTCCTTTTATTCGTCCACTAACTGGATCTGCCAACACGTAACAACCAATATGTGGCTTCCTGACTATAACAAACGGTCCTTCGTATAGGTGTTGCCACTTACGATTTTTACGTAAGATGAGAGATGGTTTGAAGTGTGTCCTCAGAAGAACACGCTCGTTCAAACGATACGACAGAACTTTATTGACATGCTTGTCAAATGCCTTTTTTCTTAAATTGGCATTAGTTGTGAGAGAGATCAGGGCTTGTCTTAACTTATTATCTAGGTTGACTTCTGGACCTTCTATCTTGGGGATAGGATCGGTCTATTCATTGCTTTCCTTTTGGCTGGAGATTAGTTCTGAAGGTGTGAAACT
The DNA here is from genome assembly GCF_021461385.2 of Schistocerca piceifrons. Taxonomy (NCBI): domain Eukaryota; kingdom Metazoa; phylum Arthropoda; class Insecta; order Orthoptera; family Acrididae; genus Schistocerca; species Schistocerca piceifrons. The sequence continues at coordinate 1,198,807 of NW_025728232.1, forward strand.
AGTCGAAGTGTGTTTTTAGTTTTCCGCATGTTCATTAGATTGAATTTCGCTCACAATTACTTTTGAAGTACCGGGCGGTACGCTCGGTACGAAGTTTGCTTCCGTATTCCACTTAAGTTGCGAGCTATTTGCCGGAATTTCAGTCGAGATGGTGTGTGTTGGCGGGTTTGCTCGGGCATAATAGATGCGAGAATTTTGAGGTTCATGATTTTGACTTTGATAGTTGGTAAAAGGTGGAGGACTATTCCTAAAGTGTGGAGCATACTGTTGTTTGTATTGCTTGGAAGGATCTGGAGCATTTCTCCCTTGAGAGCAGTGCTGGAATCTAGGCTGGTTACCATACTGCTGTTGACTGTTGGTGTTAATCCAACGTCCTTTTCCATTGAAATTATTATTATAGCGATCATTGTAATTAACTGGTGAATTACCGTATTGCTGTTGTGTTGTCTGGTATATGGGGTGGTACCTGTTTTGATCCTGGAATTTATGTTTATGCTTCCCGTTACGGCGATAGTAGTTGTTATTATCGCACGGAACGTCGTGTTCTTTACTGTTGTTGGGTTGGTATGACATACCTGAGTCTGCGCCTACACCGTGCGGTTGTGTAGTGTGCGGGCCAAGATTACAATTACTCCGCGCACTAGCACGCACGTCTTCTTGAATCATGTCAAGGTTGTCAAGTACTGACAGAAAAGCCTCCGTGTCGTCGTCACTGACATTTACTAACTTCTCCCTGATTGATACCGGTAGCTTTGACTTAAGGATCATAATTACGTCCTTCGGGGAAATGGGCGTGTCCCAATATTGTATTTTTCGCAGGTATTTCTCGAAGTACCTACGGAGACCAGCACTTCTCGTATTAAATGGTTCAGCATTATATACCTCCTTTCTAAGGCGTTGTTGTATGCCTGAACTCCAGAATTTGTTCAGAAATTGCTTTTCGAAGTCAGTGTAATTATTACATCTGTCAATTACTTCTGTTCCCCAGACAGAACCCTCTCCTTGAATGTAACCTACTATAAAGCGCATACGTTGCTTGTCATCCCAGCTCTCAGGAAAAACACCATTAAATGACTTCAGAAAAACCATTGGGTGGATGTTGCGTTTCTCTGGCAGAAAAGGCTGGAATACGCGGTGCTTGAGAACGCTTTCTTCTTTCATGAGCTCGACAAGAGTTACTTGATCACTCTGGTTGCGTACTAACGGATTCTTACTGCTGTGTCCATGTACAAGTGGAGAGAATTCTACACGAGACACGGGATTATTATTGTATTCATGTTCTGAAGAAAGCAAGTGTGAATGCTCACTCCTATTGTCATTAGGAAAATCATTGACTTGTCGTTTCAACTGCTCGATTTCCTCAGTGAGGTGTCGTTTCCACTCGGGAAGATCTCGATGAAAAACTCTACGAATCTCTCCTAATTCAGTGAGAATCGTATCTCCTGATGTACCTGGAGCAGCTAAAACTTCAACTGTGGCTGACTTAACGGCTTCTTTTAAGTCGTGTTGAACCTTGTTTTCTATGTACTGTTCCTTAGTCTCGACCCATTCTACAAATTCTTTTCCTATCGTGGAACGTACGTTGGCTGCAGCATCATTCACCCTCTTTTCAATGTTTATTTCGGATAGCGCCTGTGTCAGGTCATTGACCTGGCCTTGCAGAGTGACGACATTGTCTGCAAGCTTGTTTACTTTCGCTCCGACCTCAGCGGACTTTTTTGAAACTTCTGTTGTAACTGCCTGGCAACTTTCGATTTGTACTTTGATGTCTTTGTGCACGTTACCTACTGTGCTCTCACATGCATCTACCTTCTGCAGAATACCTTCTATCCTTTCATTAACTTTACTACTTAATTCCGAGATATATTCCACCGTGGCTGTCCTTATTCTTGCCTCTAAGTTGGCATCAATATTATCTAACCTATTTTTCATTGTACCAATCATGGTATTCAGCTCAAACCATTTTCGCTCTGTCTCCCGTTCCTTTTCCCTTTCTTTCTGTTCCCTTTCTTTTCTATCTCGTTGTTTTTGTAATTTATAAGCTTCCCTTTCCCGTTTCTCCTGTTCTCTTTCTTGAAAAAAAAATCTCATCATTTCAACCATCAAATTTTCTCCCGCTTGCTGTGACGATGATTGCTGTGACGATACGTCACGCACACCATCATCGTCTACCGTTCTCTCCATTCGTGAATCAGGTCTGCCTGTTCCCGTTCGCGAACGTAGTGGGTATGACTTGACAACTGTGTCATCACCGCCATCCAGACTGTTTGTCGGCTTTCCTTTGTCATCTGCCATGTTTATTTTCAAATTTGTGACGTAACTGCTCAAAGAAATATTTCGCGGTACGCCGATCGTCAACTCTCAGATGCGCGCGCTGATAGTCAAACGTCACACCGCGGTAGGTGACAATTGCAGAGCTATACCGGGTAGAAGACAAGATGGCACCTAACTTTGAAAATAAGTGACAAACACCTACTAGACACTGAATCCTGCTATTATGGCATCCATCTTGTGTTCTTAACCGTAGCAACAATGAAGATGCTCATAATACTAACAAATAAACTTTGCATGAAGAGATGATCAGAAATGAATTCTAACTACGTAAATAAGCAACTCTGCAAGGAAATAACAGCGATAGGATAAAATGAAGCAGTAAGGAAAGAAATTCCGGAAATCAGTTATATTATACAAGACGCGAGATTTTATGCGTAATGAAAACCGTACTTACATCAGTCGTTTTGCGCACTGCTGTTATTTTTCGAATTTTTCTCTTTGTTTTTTATACTTCCTCGATTTCGTTCAGTACTTCCTTTACGGCTTGCCGATGTCCACCGGATGATGTCATGAAACAATAACAGAACAGATTAAAATTTTTTATCAGGTCCCTGTTCGGGCGCCACATCTAGTATGATAAAAAAAATTATTATTACTATTAAATATATCTCAATTCTTTCAATTTAGATCGGTATTTCATACTAGAATGTCGTGTTTCCAGTCTGGCACAGCTTTGCCACAGGAGGCACGAAAGCGGTCGAAGACGTCCGTCTTCTGGTCGGCTCCTGATCGTTGTCAGAAGGAGGCTACGTTTTGATTACGCAAAGACTTCTATTATTTGGAAAAGAACAACCCGGATTTCTTTACGTAATTAGTACGAATTTTATAATTACCTAAGGGACCTTTCACAATGAACAGTAAAAAAAATGCATTTGCAAATGAAATCATTCATAAATGGGGCAGCTATGAGTTGTATAGAAGACAAGGAGCGGCCTTCTGTCTACGACCAGGATGCCGCAGTATTCTCTGCTGTAGTAAAGGCTGTTTGACATTTATAAAAATAATATGGCATGGAGGATAAAAAAGTATAAAGGAAAAGAACAGAATAAGAAGTCTGGTAAACACTAAATACACTCCTGGAAATTGAAATAAGAACACCGTGAATTCATTGTCCCAGGAAGGGGAAACTTTATTGACACATTCCTGGGGTCAGATACATCACATGATCACACTGACAGAACCATAGGCACATAGACACAGGCAACAGAGCATGCACAATGTCGGCACTAGTACAGTGTATATCCACCTTTCGCAGCAATGCAGGCTGCTATTCTCCCATGGAGACGATCGTAGAGATGCTGGATGTAGTCCTGTGGAACGGCTTGCCATGCCATTTCCACCTGGCGCCTCAGTTGGACCGGCGTTCGTGCTGGACGTGCAGACCGCGTGAGACGACGCTTCATCCAGTCCCAAACATGCTCAATGGGGGACAGATCCGGAGATCATGCTGGCCAGGGTAGTTGACTTACACCTTCTACAGCACGTTGGGTGGCACGGAATACATGCGGACGTGCATTGTCCTGTTGGAACAGCAAGTTCCCTTGCCGGTCTAGGAATGGTAGAACGATGGGTTCGATGACGGTTTGGATGTACCGTGCACTATTCAGTGTCCCCTCGACGATCACCAGTGGTGTACGACCAGTGTAGGAGATCGCTCCCCACACCATGATGCCGGGTGTTGGCCCTGTGTGCCTTGGTCGTATGCAGTCCTGATTGTGGCGCTCACCTGCACGGCGCCAAACACGCATACGACCATCATTGGCACCAAGGCAGAAGCGACTCTCATCGCTGAAGACGACACGTCTCCATTCATCCCTCCATTCACGCCTGTCGCGACACCACTGGAGGCGGGCTGCACGATGTTGGGGCGTGAGCAGAAGACGGCCCAACGGTGTGCGGGACCGTAGCCCAGCTTCATGGAGACGGTTGCGAATGGTCCTCGCCGATACCCCAGGAACAACAGTGTCCCTAATTTGCTGGGAATTGGCGGTGCGGTCCCCTACGGCACTGCGTAGGATCCTATGGTCTTGGCGTGCATCCGTGCGTCGCTGCGGTCCGGTCCCAGGTCGACGGGCACGTGCACCTTCCGCCGACCACTGGCGACAACATCGATGTACTGTGGAGACCTCACGCCCCACGTGTTGAGCAATTCGGCGGTACGTCCACCCGGCCTCCCGCATGCCCACTATACGCCCTCGCTCAAAGTCCGTCAACTGCTCATACGGTTCACGTCCACGCTGTCGTGGCATGCTACCAGTGTTAAAGACTGCGATGGAGCTCCGTATGCCACGGCAAACTGTCTGACACTGACGGCGGCGGTGCACAAATGCTGCGCAGCTAGCGCCATTCGACGGCCAACACCGCGGTTCCTGGTGTGTCCGCTGTGCCGTGCGTGTGATCATTGCTTGTACAGCCCTCTCGCAGTGTCCGGAGCAAGTGTGGTGGGTCTGACACACCGGTGTCAATGTGTTCTTTTTTCCATTTCCAGGAGTGTATATTCAAACAATTCTCACTAGCAAAATTAGGGCTTATTTATAAACAATACAACTTACATCATTACTTTTCTAACAGTATGGTGCGATCAGATTTCAGCCTGTCCTGTGCTGTCTCCTTGGTTCACATTTTTTTTTTTTTCACAAATTATAGTCACTACTTTTCTCCTTTCGTTGAAGATAATTCTTGCACTGTTCAACACTTTTTTAGCTTAAAGTCGACCTTCTCCACGCTTTCACACCACAAGCAGAAGTACATTAAAATCTGAAGATCTACAAACGTTTTCTACCGTCATCTTTTATTTAGATCGAAGCGGAACGACAGTTCAGCTTCTGTTAAATTGTTTCTTTGACTGCGCAATCGATGTATTAGCGTCCGCGCTAGATGCGCATCTTTACAGTTACGTAAATTATACAAAACAAATGTCTTTCAAAGAATACTCAAAGCTTTCGTAGGACGGAAATACCAATAATATTACAGACGCCTTTTCAGTGTTAATTCGTCAAAGTGAGGGAGCAAGGGATGCAGTAAAGAAGGAATAGTGTATCGGAAAGGAGATACTCATATACCAAAAGAAAATCCTTTCGTTTCAATAGAAACGTTACTCGATTTAGAAGGAGAAGTCATAGAACCCATAGAATTCCATAGCGACGCAATATCTGTGTTAACTCGTCAATGTGATGGAGCGAGGGATGCAGTAAAGAAGGCATAGTGCATCGGAAAGGATATACTCGTATCCCAAACGAAAATCCTGTCATTTCAATACAAACGTTACTCCATATAGAAGGAGAAGTCATAGAACACATAGTATTCCATAGCGTCGCAATTTCTGTGTTAATTCGTCAATGTGAGGGAGCCAGGAATGCAGTAAAGAAGGAATAGTGCATCGGAAAGGAGATACTCGTATCCCAAAAGAAATTCCTGTCGTTTCCATAGATACGTTACTCGATTTAGAAGGAGATGTCATAGAACCAATGGTATTTCATAGCGACGCAATTTCCGTGCTAATTTGCCAACCTGAGGAAGCGAGGAATGCAGTTAAGAGGGAATAGTGCATCGGAAAGGAGATACTCGTATCCCAATAGAAAATCCTGACGTTTCCATAGAAACGTTATTCGATTTAGAAGGAGCAGTCATAGGACTCATAATTCTCATAGCGACGCAATTTCTGTGTTAATTCGTCAATGTGTGGGAGCGAGATAAGCAGTAAAGAAGGAATAGTGCATCGGAAAGGATAATAGTAGTATCCCAAAAGAAAATCCTGTCGTTTCCATAGAAACATTACTCGATTTAGAAGGAGAAGCCACAGAACAGATAGTATTCCATAGCGTCGCAATTTCTGTGTTAATTCGTCAATGTGAGGGAGCGAGGGATGCAGTAAAGAAGGAATAGTGCATCGGAAAGGAGATACTCGTATCCCAAAAGAAAATCCTGTCGTTTCCATAGAAACGTTACTCGATTTAGAAGGAGAAGTCATAGAAGCCATAGTATTTCATTGCGACGCAATTTATGAGTTAATTCGTCAATGTGAGGGAGCCTGGGATGCAGTAAAGAAGGAATAGGGCATCGGAACGGAGATAGTCGTATCCCAAAAGAAAATCCTGTCGTTTCCAATGAAACGTTACTCGATTTAGAAGAAGAAGTCATAGAACCCATAGTAAATCTTAGCGACACAATTTCTGTGCTAATTTCTCAATGTGATGGAGCGAGGGATGCAGTAAAGAAGGAATAGTGCATGGGAAAGGACATACTCGTATCCCAAAATAAAATCCTGTCGTTTCCGTAGAAACGCAATTCGATTTAGAAGGAGAATTCATAGAACCCAAAGTATTTCATAGCGACGCCATTTCAATGTTAATTCGTCAATGAGAGGGAGCCAGGGATGCAGTAAAGAAGGAATAGTGCATCGGAATGGAGTTAGTCGTATCCCAAAAGAAAATCCAGTGGTTTCCATAGAAACCATTCTGGATGTAGAAGGAGTTGTCATAGAACCGATAGTATTTCACAGCGACGCAATTTCTGTGCTTATTCGTCAACGTGAGGCAACGAGGGATGCAGTAAAAAAGGAATAGTGCATCGGAAAGGAGATACTCGTATCCCAAAGAAAATCCTGTCGTTTCCATAGAAACGTTACTCATTTTAGGAGGACAACTCATAGAACACATAGTATTTCATAGCGACCCAATTTCATTGTTAATTCGTCAATGTGTGGGAGCGAGATATGCAGTAAAGAAGGAATTGTGCATCGGAAAGGAGATAGTCGTATCCGAAAAGAAAATCCTGTCATTTCCATAGAACGTTACTCGATTTAGAAGGAGAAGCCACAGAACAGATAGTGTTCCATAGCGTCGCAATTTCTGTGTTAATTCGTCAATGTGAGGGAGCGAGGGATGCAATTAAGAAGGAATTGTATATCGGAAAGGAGATACTCGTATACCAAAAGAAAATCCTGTCGTTTGCATAGAAACGTTACTCGATTTAGAAGGAGACGTCATAGAGCCATAGTATTTCATAGCGACGCAATTTATGAGTTAATTCGTCGATGTGAGGGAGCCTGGGATGCAATAAAGAGGGAATAGGGCATCGGAACGGAGATAGTCGTATCCCAAAAGAAAATCCTGTCGTTTCCTGTGAAACGTTACTCGATTTAGAAGAAGAAGTCATAGAACCCATAGTATTTCATAGCGACGCAATTTTATTGTGAATTCGTCAATCTGAGGGAGCGAGGGTTGCAGGAAAGAAGGAATAGTGCATCGGAAAGGAGATACTCGTATCACAAAAGAAAATCCTGTCATTTCAATAGAATCGTTATTCGATTTAGAAGTAGAAGTTATAGAACCCATAGTATTTCATAGCGACACAATATCTGTGCTAATTTCTCAATGTGATGGAGCGAGGGATGCAGTAAAGACGGAATAGTGTATCTGCAAGGAGATACTCGTATCCCAAAAGACAATCCTGTCGTTTCCGTAGAAACGTAACTCGATTTAGAAAGAGAAGTCATACAACACATAGTATTTCATAGCGACGCCATTTCAGTGTTAATTCGTCAAAGTGAGGGAGCAAGGGATGCAGTTAAGAAGGAATAGTGCATCGGAAAGGAGATACTCATATACCAAAAGAAAATCCTTTCGTTTCAATAGAAACGTTACTCGATTTAGAAGGAGAAGTCATAGAACCCATAGAATTCCATAGCGACGCGATTTCTGTGTTAATTCGTCAATGTGAGGGAGCGAGGGATGCAGGAAAGAAGGCATAGTGCATCGGAAAGGATATACTCGTATCCCAAACGAAAATCCTGTCGTTTCAATAGAAACGTTACTCGATATAGAAGGAGAACTCATAGAGCCCATAGTATTTCATAGAGGTTATAGAACCCATAGTATTTCATAGCGACACAAATTGTGTGCTAATTTCTCAATGTGAGGGAGCGGGGGATGCAGTAAAGAAGGAATAGTGCATCGGAAATGAGATACTTGTATCCCAAAAAAAAATCCGTTTGTTTCCATAGAAACGTTACTCGATATAGTAGGTCAAGTCATAGAACACATAGTATTCCATAGCGTAGCAATTTCTGTGTTAATTCGTCAATGTGAGGGAACCAGGGATGCAGTAAAGAAGGAATAGTGCATCGGAAAGGAGATACTCATATACCAAAAGAAAATCCTTTCGTTTCAATAGAAACGTTACTCGATTTAGAAGGAGAAGTCATAGAACCCATAGAATTCCATAGCGACGCAATTTCTGTGTTAATTCGTCAATGTGTGGGAGCGAGATATGCAGTAAAGAAGGAATTGTGCATCGGAAAGGAGATAGTCGTATCCGAAAAGAAAATCCTGTCATTTCCATAGAACGTTACTCGATTTAGAAGGAGAAGCCACAGAACAGATAATGTTCCATAGCGTCGCAATTTCTGAGTTAATTCGTCAATGTGAGGGAGCCAGGGATGCAGTAATGAAGGAATAGTGCATCGGAAAGGAGATACTCGTATCCCAAAAGAAAATACTGTCGTTCCCGTAGAAACGTAACTCGATTTATTAGGAGAAGTCATAGAACCCATAGTATTTCATAGCGACGCCATTTCAGTGTTAATTCGTCAATGTGAGGGAGCGAGGGATTCAGTAAAGAAGGAATAGTGCATCGGAAAGGAGATACTCATATACCAAAAGAAAATCTTTCGTTTCAATAGTAACGTTACTCGATTTAGAAGGAGAAGTCATAAAACCCATAGAATTCCATAGCGACGCAATTTCTGTGTTAATTCGTCAATGTGAGGGAGCGAGGGATGCAGTAAAGCAGGCATAGTGCATCGGAAAGGAGATATTCGTATCACAAAAGAAAATCCTGTCGTTTCCGTAGAAACGTAACTCGATTTAGTAGGAGAAGTCATAGAACACATAGTATTTCATAGCGACGCCATTTCAGTGTTAATTCGTCAATGTGAGGGAGCAAGGGATGCAGTTAAGAAGGAATAGTGCATCGGAAAGGAGATACTCATATACCAAAAGAAAATCCTTTCGTTTCAATAGAAACGTTACTCGATTTAGAAGGAGAAGTCATAGAACCCATAGAATCCCATAGCGACGCAATTTCTGTGTTAATTCGTCAATGCGAGGGAGCGAGGGATGCAGTAAAGAAGGCATAGTGCATCGGAAAGGAGATACTCGTATCCCAAAAGAAAATTCTATCGTTTCCATGGATACGTTACTCGAATTAGAAGGAGATGTCATAGAACAAATGGTATTTCATAGCGACGCAATTTCCGTGTTAATTTGCCAACCTGAGGGAGCGAGGAATGCAGTTAAGAGCGAATAGTGCATCGGAAAGGAGATACTCGTTTCCCAATAGAAAATCCTGACGTTTCCATAGAAACGTTACTCGATTTAGAAGGAGCAGTCATAGAACTCATAGTATCTCATGGCGACGTAATTTCTGTGTTAATTCGTCAATGTGAGGGAGTGAGGGATGCAGTAAAGAAGGAATAGTGCGTCGGAAAGGAGTTAGTCGTATCCGGAAAGAAAATCCTGTCGTTTCGATAGAAACAATTCTCGATTTAGAAGGAAATGTCGTAGAACCGATAGTATTTCATAGCGACGCAATTTCTGTGCTTATTCGTCAATGTGAGGGAACGAGGGATGCAGTAATGAAAGAATAGTGCATCGGAAAGGAGATACTCGTATCCCAAAGAAAATCCTGTCGTTTCCATAGAAACGTTACTCATTTTAGGAGGACAAGTCATAGAACACATAGTATTTCATAGCGACGCAATTTCATTGTTAATTCGTCAATGTGTGGGAGCGAGATATGCAGTAAAGAAGGAATTGTGCATCGGAAAAGAGATAGTCGTATCCGAAAAGAAAATCCTGTCATTTCCATAGAACGTTACTCGATTTAGAAGGATAAGCCACAGAACAGATAATGTTCCATAACGTCGCAATTTCTCAGTTACTTCGTCAATGTGAGGGAGCCAGGGATGCAGTAAAGAAGGAATAGTGCATCGGAAAGGAGATACTCGTATCCCAAAAGAAAATCCTGTCGTTCCCGTAGAAACGTAACTCGATTTATTAGGAGAAGTCATAGAACCCATAGTATTTCATAGCGACGCCATTTCAGTGTTAATTCGTCAATGTGAGGGAGCAAGGGATTCAGTAAAGAAGGAATAGTGCATCGGAAAGGAGATACTCATATACCAAAAGAAAATCTTTCGTTTCAATAGTAACGTTACTCGATTTAGAAGGAGAAGTCATAGAACCCATAAAATTCCATAGCGACGCAATTTCTGTGTTAATTCGTCAATGTGAGGGAGCGAGGGATGCAGTAAAGAAGGCATAGTGCATCGGAAAGGATATACTCGTATCCCAAACGAAAATCCTGTCCTTTCAATAGAAACGTTACTCCATATAGAAGGAGAAGTCATAGAACACATAGTATTCCACAGCGTCGCAATTTCTGTGTTAATTCGTCAATGTGAGGGAGCCATGGATGCAGTAAAGAAGGAATAGTGCATCGGAAAGTAGGTACTCGTATCCCAAAAGAAATTCCTGTCGTTTCCATAGATACGTTACTCGATTTAGAAGGAGATGTCATAGAACCAATGGTATTTCATAGCGACGCAATTTCCGTGTTAATTTGCCAACCTGAGGAAGCGAGGAATGCAGTTAAGAGGGAATAGTGCATCGGAAAGGAGATACTCGTATCCCAATAGAAAATCCTGACGTTTCCATTGAAACGTTACTCGATTTAGAAGGAGCAGTCATAGAACTCATAGTATCTCATAGCGACGCAATTTCTGTGTTACTTCGTCAATGTGAGGGAGCGAGGGATGCAGTAAAGAAGGAATAGTGCATCGGAAAGGAGTTAGTCGTATCCCAAAAGAAAATCTAGTGGTTTCCGTAGAAACAATTCAGGATGTCGAAGGAGATGTCATAGAACCGATAGTATTTCATAGCGACGCAATTTCTGTGCTTATTCGTCAATGTGAGGGAACGAGGGATGCAGTAAAGAAGGAATAGTGCATCGGAAAGGAGATACTCGTATCCTAAAGAAAATCCTGTCGTTTCCATAGAAACGTTACTCATTTTAGGAGGACATGTCATAGAACACATAGTATTTCATAGCGACGCAATTTCATTGTTAATTCGTCAATGTGTGGGAGCGAGATATGCAGTAAAGAAGGAATTGTGCATCGGAAAGGAGATAGTCGTATCCGAAAAGAAAATCCTGTCTTTTCCATAGAACGTTACTCGATTCAGAAGGAGAAGCCACAGAACAGATAGTGTTCCATAGCGTCGCAATTTCTGTGTTAATTCGTCAATATGAGGGAGCGAGGGATGCAGTAAAGAAGGAATGGTGCATCGGAAAGGAGATACTCGTATCCCAAAAGAAAATCCTGTCGTTTCCATAGAAACGTAACTCGATTTAGAAGGAGGAGTCATAGAACCCATAGTATTTCATAGCGACGCAATTTCTGTGTTTATTCGTCAATGTGAGGAAGCGAGGGATGCAATTAAGAAGGAATTGTATATCGGAAAGGAGATACTCGTATACCAAAAGAAAATCCTGTCGTTTGCATAGAAAGGTTACTCGATTTAGAAGAAGAAGTCATAGAACCCATAGTATTTCATTGCGACGCAATTTTATTGTGAATTCGTCAATCTGAGGGAGCGAGGGTTGCAGGAAAGAAGGAATAGTGCATCGGAAAGGAGATACTCGTATCACAAAAGAAAATCCTGTCATTTCAATAGAATCGTTATTCGATTTAGATGGAGAATTTATAGAACCCATAGTATTTCATAGCGACACAATATCTGTGCTAATTTCTCAATGTGATGGAGCGAGGGATGCAGTAAAGACGGAATAGACATCTGAATGGAGATACTCGTATCCCAAAAGACAATCCTGTCGTTTCCGTAGAAACGTAACTCGATTTAGAAATAGAAGTCATAGAACACATAGTATTTCTTAGCGACGCCATTTCAGTGTTAATTCGTCAATGTGAGGGAGCAAGGGATGCAGTTAAGAAGGAATAGTGCATCGGAAAAGAGATACTCGTATCCCAAAAGAAAATCCTGTTGTTTCCATAGAAACGTTACTCGATATAGAAGGAGACGTCATAGAACACATAGTATTCCATAGCGTCGCAATATCTGTGTTAATTCGACAATGTGAGATAGCCAGGGATGCAGTAAAGAAGGAATAGTGCATCGGAAAGGAGATACTCGTATCCCAAAAGAAAATCCTGTCGTTTCCGTAGAAACGTAACTCGATTTAAAAGGAGAAGTCATTGAACCCATAGTATTTCATAGCGACGCCATTTCAGTGTCAATTCGTCAATGTGAGGGAGGCAGGGATGCTGTAAAGAAGGCATAGTGCATCGGAAAGGATATACTCGTATCCCAAACGAAAATCCTGTCGTTTCAAGATAAACGTTACTCGATATAGCAGGAGAAGTCATAGAACACATAGTATTCCATAGCGTCGCAATTTCTGTGTTAATTCGTCAATGTGAAGGAGGCAGGGATGCAGTAAAGAAGGAATAGCGAATCGGAAAGGAGATACTCGTATCCCAAAAGAAATTCCTGTCGTTTCCATAGATACGATACTCGATTTAGAAGGAGATGTCATAGAACCAATGGTATTTCATAGCGACGCAATTTCCGTGTTAATTTGCCTACGTGCGGGAGCGAGGAATGCAGTTAAGAGGGAATAGTGCATCGGAAAGGAGATACCTGTATACCAAAATAAAATCCTTTCGTTACAATAGAAACGTTACTCGATATAGAAGGAGAAGTCATAGAACTCATAGTATTTCATATCGACGCAATTTCTGTGTTAATTCGTCAATGTGAGGGAGCGAGGGATGCAGTAAAGAAGGAATAGTGCATCGGAAAGGAGATACTCGAATACCAAAAGAAAATCCTCTCGTTTCCATAGAAACGTTACTCATTTTAGGAGGACAACTTATAGAACACATAGTATTTCATAGCCACGCAATTTCATTGTTAATTCGTCAATGTGTGGGAGCGAGATATGCAGTAAAGAAGGAATTGTGCATCGGAAAGGAGATAGTCGTATCCGAAAAGAAAATCATGTCATTTCCATAGAACGTTACTCGATTTAGAAGGAGAAGCCACAGAACAGATAGTGTTCCATAGCGTCGCAATTTCTGTGTTAATTCGTCAATGTGAGGGGGCGAGGGATGCAGTAAAGAAGGAATAGTGCATCGGAAAGGAGATACTCGTATCCCAAAAGAAAATCCTGTCGTTTCCATAGAAACGTTACTCGATTTAGAAGGAGGAGTCATAGAACCCATAGTATTTCATAGCGACGCAATTTCTGTGTTAATTCGTCAATGTGAGGGAGCGAGGGATGCAATTAAGAAGGAATTGTATATCGGAAAGGAGATACTCGTATACCAAAGGAAAATCCTGTCGTTTGCATAGAAACGTTACTCGATTTAGAAGGAGACGTCATAGAGCCATAGTATTTCATAGCGACGCAATTTATGAGTTAATTCGTCGATGTGAGGGAGACTGGGATGCAATAAAGAAGGAATAGGGCATCGGAACGGAGATAGTCGTATCCCAAAAGAAAATCCTGTCGTTTCCTGTGAAACGTTACTCGATTTAGAAGAAGAAGTCATAGAACCCATAGTATTTCATAGCGACGCAATTTTATTCTGATTTCGTCAATCTGAGGGAGCGAGGGTTGCAGGAAAGAAGGAATAGTGCATCGGAAAGGAGATACTCGTATCACAAAAGAAAATCCTGTCATTTCAATAGAATCGTTAATCGATTTAGAAGGAGAAGTTATAGAACCCATAGTATTTCATAGCGACACAATATCTGTGCTAATTTCTCAATGTGATGGAGCGAGGGATGCAGTAAAGACGGAATAGTGCATCTGCAAGGAGATACTCGTATCCCAAAAGACAATCCTGTCGTTTCCGTAGAAACGTAACTCCATTTAGAAAGAGAAGTCATAGAACACATAGTATTTCATAGCGACGCCATTTCAGTGTTAATTCGTCAATGTGAGGGAGCAAGGGATGCAGTTAAGAAGGAATAGTGCATCGGAAAGGAGATACTCATATACCAAAAGAAAATCCTTTCGTTTCAATAGAAACGTTACTCGATTTAGAAGGAGAAGTCATAGAACCCATAGAATCCCATAGCGACGCAATTTCTGTGTTAATTCGTCAATGCGAGGGAGCGAGGGATGCACTAAAGAAGGCATAGTGCATCGGAAAGGAGATACTCGTATCCCAAAAGAAAATCCTATCGTTTCCATAGATACGTTACTCGAATTAGAAGGAGATGTCATAGAACAAATGGTATTTCATAGCGACGCAATTTCCGTGTTAATTTGCCAACCTGAGGGAGCGAGGAATGCAGTTAAGAGGGAATAGTGCATCGGAAAGGAGATACTCGTTTCCCATTAGAAAATCCTGACGTTTCCATAGAAACGTTACTCGATTTAGAAGGAGCAGTCATAGAACTCATAGTATCTCATGGCGACGTAATTTCTGTGTTAATTCGTCAATGTGAGGGAGTGAGGGATGCAGTAAAGAAGGAATAGTGCGTCGGAAAGGAGTTAGTCGTATCCGAAAAGAAAATCCTGTCGTTTCGATAGAAACAATTCTCGATTTAGAAGGAAATGTCGTAGAACCGATAGTATTTCATAGCGACGCAATTTCTGTGCTTATTCGTCAATGTGAGGGAACGAGGGATGCAGTAAAGAAAGAATAGTGCATCGGAAAGGAGATACTCGTATCCCAAAGAAAATCCTGTCGTTTCCATAAAAACGTTACTCATTTTAGGAGGACAAGTCATAGAACACATAGTATTTCATAGCGACGCAATTTCATTGTTAATTCGTCAATGTGTGGGAGCGAGATATGCAGTAAAGAAGGAATTGTGCATCGGAAAGGAGATAGTCGTATCCGAAAAGAAAATCCTGTCATTTCCATGGAACGTTACTCGATTTAGAAGGAGAAGCCACAGAATAGATAATGTTCCATAGCGTCGCAATTTCTGAGTTAATTCGTCAATGTGATGGAGCCAGGGATGCAGTAAAGAAGGAATAGTGCATCGGAAAGGAGATACTCGTATCCCAAAAGAAAATCCTGTCGTTCCCGTAGAAACGTAACTCGATTTATTAGGAGAAGTCATAGAACCCATAGTATTTCATAGCGACGCCATTTCAGTGTTAATTCGTCAATGTGAGGGAGCAAGGGATTCAGTAAAGATGGAATAGTGCATCGGAAAGGAGATACTCATATACCAAAAGAAAATCTTTCGTTTCAATGGTAACGTTACTCGATTTAGAAGGAGAAGTCATAGAACCCATAGAATTCCATGGCGACGCAATTTCTGTGTTAATTCGTCAATGTGAGGGAGCGAGGGATGCAGTAAAGTAGGCATAGTGCATCGGAAAGGATATACTCGTATCCCAAACGAAAATCCTGTCCTTTCAATAGAAACGTTACTCCATATAGAAGGAGAAGTCATAGAACACATAGTATTCCACAGCGACGCAATTTCTGTGTTAATTCGTCAATGTGAGGGAGGCAGGGATGCAGTAAAGAAGGCATAGTGCATCGGAAAGGATATACTCGTATCCCAAACGAAAATCCTGTCGTTTCAAGATAAACGTTACTCGATATAGCAGGAGAAGTCATAGAATACATTGTATTCCATAGCCTCGCAATTTCTGTGTTAATTCGTCAATGTGAAGGAGGCAGGGATGCAGTAAAGAAGGAATAGTGAATCGGAAAGGAGATACTCGTATCCCAAAAGAAATTCCTGTCGTTTCCATAGATACGATACTCGATTTAGAAGGAGATGTCATAGAACCAATGGTATTTCATAGCGACGCAATTTCCGTGTTAATTTGCCTACGAGAGGGAGCGAGGAATGCAGTTAAGAGGGATTAGTGCATCGGAAAGGAGATACCTGTATACCAAAATAAAATCCTTTCGTTACAATAGAAACGTTACTCGATATAGAAGGAGAAGTCATAGAACTCATAGTATTTCATATCGACGCAATTTCTGTGTCAATTCGTCAATGTGAGGGAGCGAGGGATGCAGTAAAGAAGGAATAGTGCATCGGAAAGGAGATACTCGTATCCCAAATGAAAATCCTGTCGTTTCCATAGAAACGTTACTCGATTTAGAAGGAGGAGTCATAGAACCCATAGCATTTCATAGCGACGCAATTTCTGTGTTAATTCGTCAATGTGAGGGAGCGAGGGATGCAATTAAGAAGGAATTGTATATCGGAAAGGAGATACTCGTATACCAAAAGAAAATCCTGTCGTTTGCATAGAAACGTTACTCGATTTAGAAGGAGACGTCATAGAGCCATAGTATTTCATAGCGACGCAATTTATGAGTTAATTCGTCGATGTGAGGGAGCCTGGGATGCAATAAAGAAGGAATAGGGCATCGGAACGGAGATTGTCGTATCCCAAAAGAAAATCCTGTCGTTTCCTGTGAAACGTTACTCGATTTAGAAGAAGAAGTCATAGAACCCATAGTATTTCCAAGCGACGCAATTTTATTGTGAATTCGTCAATCTGAGGGAGCGAGGGTTGCAGGAAAGAAGGAATAGTGCATCGGAAAGGAGATACTCGTATCACAAAAGAAAATCCTGTCATTTCAATAGAATCGTTATTCGATTTAGAAGGAGAAGTTGTAGAACCCATAGTATTTCATAGCGACACAATATCTGTGCTAATTTCTCAATGTGACGGAGCGAGGGATGCAGAAAAGACGGAATAGTGCATCTGCAAGGAGATACTCGTATCCCAAAAGACAATCCTGTCGTTTCCGTAGAAACGTAACTTGATTTAGAAAGAGAAGTCACAGAACACATAGTATTTCATAGCGACGCCATTTCAGTGTTAATTCGTCAATGTGAGGGAGCAAGGGATGCAGTTAAGAAGGAATAGTGCATCGGAAAGTAGATACTCATATACCAAAAGAAAATCCTTTCGTTTCAATAGAAACGTTACTCGATTTAGAAGGAGAAGTCATAGAACCCATAGAATTCCATAGCAACGCAATTTCTGTGTTAATTCGTCAATGTGAGGGAGCGAGGGATGCAGTAAAGAAGGCATAGTGCATCGGAAAGTATATACTCGTATCCCAAACGAAAATCCTGTCGTTTCAATAGAAACGTTACTCGATATAGAAGGAGAACTCATAGAGCCCATAGTATTTCATAGAGGTTATAGAACCCATAGTATTTCATAGCGACACAAATTGTGTGCTAATTTCTCAATGTGAGGGAGCGGGGGATGCAGTAAAGAAGGAATAGTGCATCGGAAATGAGATCCTCGTATCCCAAAAAAAAATCCGTTTGTTTCCATAGAAACGTTACTCGATATAGTAGGTCAAGTCATAGAACACATAGTATTCCATAGCGTCGCAATTTCTGTGTTAATTCGTCAATGTGAGGGAGCCAGGGATCCAGTAAAGAAGGAATAGTGCATCGGAAAGGAGATACTCGTATCCCAAAGAAAATCCTGTCGTTTCCATAGAAACGTTACTCATTTTAGGAGGACAAGTCATAGAACACATAGTATTTCATAGCGACGCAATTTCTTTGTTAATTCGTCAATGTGTGGGAGCGAGATATGCAGTAAAGAAGGAATTGTGCATCGGAAAGGAGATAGTCGTATCCGAAAAGAAAATCCTGTCATTTCCATAGAACGTTACTCGATTTAAAAGGAGAAGTCACAGAACAGATAATGTTCCATAGCGTCGCAATTTCTTAGTTAATTCGTCAATGAGAGGGAGCCAGGGATGCAGTAACGAAGGAATAGTGCATCGGAAAGGAGATACTCGTATCCCAAAGAAAATCCTGTCGTTCCCGTAGAAACGTAACTCGATTTATTAGGAGAAGTCATAGAACCCATAGTATTTCATAGCGACGCCATTTCAGTGTTAATTCGTCAATGTGAGGGAGCAAGGGATTCAGTAAAGAAGGAATAGTGCATCGGAAAGGAGATACTCATATACCAAAAGAAAATCTTTCGTTTCAATAGTAACGTTACTCGATTTAGAAGGAGAAGTCATAGAACCCATAGAATTCCATAGCGACGCAATTTCTGTGTTAATTCGTCAATGTGAGGGAGCGAGGGATGCAGTAAAGAAGGCATAGTGCATCGGAAAGGAGATACTCGTATCTCAAAAGAAAATCCTGTCGTTTCCGTAGAAACGTAACTCGATTTAGTAGGAGAAGTCATAGAACCCATAGTATTTCATAGCGACGCCATTTCAGTGTTAATTCGTCAATGTGAGGGAGTAAGGGATGCAGTAAAGAAGGAATAGTTCATCGGAAAGGAGATACTCATATACCAAAAGAAAATCCTTTCGTTTCAATAGAAACGTTACTCGATTTAGAAGGAGAAGTCATAGAACCCATAGATTTCCATAGCGACGCAATATCTGTGTTAATTCGTCAATGTGAGGGAGCGAGGGATGCAGTAAAGAAGGCATAGTGCATCGAAAAGGAGATACTCGTATCCCAAAAGAAAATCCTGTCGTTTCCATAGATACGTTACTCGAATTAGAAGGAGATGTCGTAGAACCAATGGTATTTCATAGCGACGCAATTTCCGTGTTAATTTGCCAACCTGAGGGAGCGAGGAATGCAGTTAAGAGGGAATAGTGCATCGGAAAGGAGATACTCGTTTCCCAATAGAGAATCCTGACGTTTCCATAGAAACGTTACTCGATTTAGAAGGAGCAGTCATAGAGACCCATAGTATGTCATAGCGACGGAATTTCTGTGTTAATTCGTCAATGTGACGGAGTGAGGGATGCAGAAAAGAAGGAATAGTGCATCGGAAAGGAGTTAGTCGTATCCCAAAAGAAAATCCTGTCGTTTCGATAGAAACAATTCTCGATTTAGAAGGAAATGTCATAGAACCGATAGTATTTCATAGCGACGCAATTTCTGTGCTTATTCGTCAATGTGAGGGAACGAGGGATGCAGTAAAGAAAGAATAGTGCATCGGAAAGGAGATACTCGTGTCCCAAAGAAAATCCTGTCGTTTCCATTGAAACGTTACTCATTTTAGGAGGACAAGTCATAGAACATATAGTATTTCATAGTGACGCAATTTCATTGTTAATTCGTCAATGTGTGGGAGCGAGATATGCAGTAAAGAAGGAATTGTGCATCGGAAAGGAGATAGTCGTATCCGAAAAGAAAATCCTGTCATTTCCATAGAACGTTACTCGATTTAGAAGGAGAAGCCACAGAACAGATAATGTTCCATAGCGTCGCAATTTCTGAGTTAATTCGCCAATGTGAGGGAGCGAGGGATGCAGTAAAGAAGGCATAGTGCATCGGAAAGGATATACTCGTATCCCAAACGAAAATCCTGTCCTTTCAATAGAAACGTTACTCCATATAGAAGGAGAAGTCATAGAACACATAGTATTCCACAGCGTCGCAATTTCTGTGTTAATTCGTCAATGTGAGGGAGCCATGGATGCAGTAAAGAAGGAATAGTGCATAGGAAAGTAGGTACTCGTATCCCAAAAGAAATTCCTGTCGTTTCCATAGATACGTTACTCGATTTAGAAGGAGATGTCATAGAACCAATGGTATTTCATAGCGACGCAATTTTATTGTGAATTCGTCAATCTGAGGGAGCGAGGGTTGCAGGAAAGAAGGAATAGTGCATCGGAAAGGAGATACTCGTATCACAAAAGAAAATCCTGTCATTTCAATAGAATCGTTATTCGATTTAGAAGGAGAAGTTATAGAACGCATAGTATTTCATAGCGACACAATATCTGTTCTAATTTCTCAATGTGATGGAGCGAGGGATGCAGTAAAGACGGAATAGTGCATCTGAAAGGAGATACTCGTATCCCAAAAGACAATCCTGTCGTTTTTGTAGAAACGTAACTCGATTTAGAAAGAGAAGTCATAGAACACATAGTATTTCATAGCGACGCCATTTCAGTGTTAATTCGTCAATGTGAGGGAGCAAGGGATGCAGTTAAGAAGGAATAGTGCATCGGAAAAGAGATACTCGTATCCCAAAAGAAAATCCTGTTGTTTCCATAGAAACGTTACTCGATATAGAAGGAGACGTCATAGAACACATAGTATTCCATAGCGTCGCAATATCTATGTTAATTCGTCAATGTAAGGTAGCCAGGGATGCAGTAAAGAAGGAATAGTGCATCGGAAAGGAGATACTCGTATCCCAAAAGAAAATCCTGTCATTTCAATAGAATCGTTATTCGATTTAGAAGGAGAAGTTATAGAACGCATAGTATTTCATAGCGACACAATATCTGTTCTAATTTCTCAATGTGATGGAGCGAGGGATGCAGTAAAGACGGAATAGTGCATCTGAAAGGAGATACTCGTATCCCAAAAGACAATCCTGTCGTTTCCGTAGAAACGTAACTCGATTTAAAAGGAGAAGTCATTGAACCCATAGTATTTCATAGCGACGCCATTTAAGTGTCAATTCGTCAATGTGATGGAGGAAGGGATGCAGTAAAGAAGGAATGGTGCATCGGAAAGGAGATACTCGTATACCAAAAGAAAATAATTTCGTTTCAATAGAAACGTTACTCGATTTAGAAGGAGAAGTCATAGAAGCCATAGAATTCCATAGCGGCGCAATTTCTGTGTTAATTCGTCAATGTGAGGGAGGCAGGGATGCAGTAAAGAAGGAATAGTGAATCGGAAAGGAGATACTCGTATCCCAAAAGAAATTCCTGTCGTTTCCATAGATACGATACTCGATTTAGAAGGAGATGTCATAGAACCAATGGTATTTCATAGCGAAGCAATTTCCGTGTTAATTTGCCTACGTGAGGGAGCGAGGAATGCAATTAAGAGGGAATAGTGCATCGGAAAGGAGATACCTGTATACCAAAATAAAATCCTTTCGTTACAATAGAAACGTTACTCGATATAGAAGGAGAAGTCATAGAACTCATAGTATTTCATATCGACGCAATTTCTGTGGTAATTCGTCAATGTGAGGGAGCGAGGGATGCAGTAAAGAAGGAATAGTGCATCGGAAATGAGATACTCGAATACCAAAAGAAAATCCTCTCGTTTCCATAGAAACGTTACTCGATTTAGAAGGAGAAGTCATAGAATCCCTAGGATATCATAGCGACGCAATTTCTGTGCTTATTCGTATATGTGAGGGAACGAGGGATGCAGTAAAGTAGGAACAGTGCATCGGAAAGGAGATACTCGTATCCCAGAAATATATCCTGTCGTTTGCATAGAAACGTCACTCGATTTAGAAGGAGAAGTCCTAGAACCCATAGTATTTCATAGCGACGCAAATTCTGTGTTAATTCGTCAATGTGAGGGATCGAGGGATGCAGTAAAGAAGGAATAGTGCATCGGAAAGGAGATAGTCGTATCACAAAAGAACATCCTGTCGTCTCCATAGAGACGTTATTCGATTCAGAAGGAGAAGTCATAGAACCCATAGTATTTCATAGCGACGCAATTTCTGTGTTAATTCGTCAATGTGAGGGAGCGAGGGATGCAGTAAAGAAGGAATAGTCCATCGGAAAGCAGATACTCGTTTCCCATAAGAAAATCCTGTCGTTTCCATAGAAAAGTTACTCGATTTAGAAGGAGAAGTCGTAGAACGCATAATATTCCATAGCGTCGCAATTTCTGTGTTAATTCCTCAATGTGAGGGAGCCAGGGATGCAGTAAGGAAGGGATAGTGCATCAGAAAGGAGATACTCGTATCCCAAATAAAATCCTGTCGTATCCATAGAAACGTTACTTGATTTAGAAGGAAGTGTCATAGAACCCTTAGTATTACATAGGGACGCAAAATTTGTGTTAATTCGTCAATGTGAGGGAGCGATAGATGCAGTAAGAGTGGAATAGTGGCTCGGAAAGCTGTTACTCGTATCCCTAAAAAAAATCATGTCCTTTCCATGGAAACGAAACTCGATTTAGAAGCAGAAGTAATAGAACACATGGAATTTCATATCGACGAAATTTTTGTGTTAATTCGTCAATGCGAGGGAGCGATGGATGTAGTAAAGAAGGAATAGTGCATCGGAAAGGAGATGGTCGTATCCCAAAAGAAAATCCTGTCGCTACCATAGAAACGTTACTCGATTAAGAAGGGGAAGTCATAGAGCCCATAGTATTAAATAGCGACGAAATCTCTGTGTTAATTCGTCAATGTGAGGGAGCGAGGGATGCAGTAAAGAAGGAATAGTGCATCGGAAAGGAGATACTCGAATCCCAAAAGAATTCTTTTCGTTTCCATAGAGGCGTTACTCGATTTAGAAGGAGAAGTCATAGAACCCATAGTATTTCATAGCGACGCAATTTCTGTGCTTATTCGTCAATGTGAGGGAGCGAGGGATGAGGTAAAGAAGGACTAGTGTATCGAATGGAGACACTCGTATCCCAATAGAAAATCTTGTCGTTTGCATAGAAACGTTACTCGATTTAGTAGGAGAAGTCATAGAACCCATAGTATTTCATAGCGACGCAATTTCTGTGCTTATTCGTCAATGTGAGGGAGCGAGGGATGCAGTAACGAAGGAATAGTGCATCGGAAAGGAGATACTCGTATCCCAAAAGAAAATCCTGTCGATTCCATAGTAACGTTACTCGATTTATAAGGAGAATTCATAGAACACATGGTATTTCATAGCTAAAAATTTCTGTGTTAATTCGTCAATGCGAGGGAGCGAGGGATGCAGTAAAAAAGGAATAGTGCATCGGAATTGAGATACTCGTATCCCAATAGAAATTCCTGTCGTTTCCATAGAACGTTACTCGACTTGGTAGGAGAAGGCATAAAACCATTAGTATTTGATGGCGACGCAATTTCTGTGTTAATTCGTGAGTGTGAGTGAGCGACGGATGCAGTAAAAAAGGAATAGTGCATCGGAAAGGAGATACTCGTATCCCAAAAGAAAATCTTGTCGTCTCCATAGAAACGATACCCGATATTGCAGGAGAAGTCATAGAACCCATAGTATTTCATAGCGACGCAAATTCAGTGTTTATACGTTAATGTGAAGGTGCGAGGGATGCAGTAAAGAAGGAATAGTGCATCGCAAAGGAGATACTCGTATCCCAATAGAAAATCCTGTCGATTCCATAGAAACGTTACACGATTTAGAAGGAGATATCATTGTACCCATAGTATTTTATTGCGACGCAATATCTGTGTTAATACGTCAATGTGAGGGAGCGAGGGATGCAGTAAGACTGGAATAGTGACTCGGAAAGCTGTTACTCGTATCCCTAAAAAATCCTGACGTTTCCATGGAAACAAATCTCGATATAGAAGCAGACGTCATAGAACACATGAAATTTCATAGCGACAAAATCTCTGTGTTAATTCGCCAATGCGAGGGAGCGAGGGATGCAGTAAAAAAAGGAATAGTGCATCGGAATTGCGATACTCGTATCCCAATAGAAATTCTTGTCGTTTCCATGGAACGTTACTCGATTTGGAAGGAGAAGGCATAAAACCCATAGTATTTGATAGCGACGCAATTTCTGTGTTAATTCGTCAATGTGAGGGAGCAAGGGATGCAGTAAAGACGGAATAGTGCATCGGATTTGAAATACTCGTATCCCAATCGAAATTCCTGTCGTTTCCGTAGAACGTTACTCGATTTGGAAGTAGAAGTCATAGAACCCGTAGTATTTCATAGCGACACAGTTTCTGAGTTACTTCGTCAATGTGAGGGAGCGAGGGATGCAGTATAGAAGAAGGAATAGTGCATCCCAAAGGAGATGGTCGTATCCGAAAAGAAGATCCTGAAGTTTCCATAGAAACGTTACTCGATTTAGAAGGAGATGTCATAGAAACCATAGTATTTCATAGCGACGTAATTTCTGTGCCTATTCGTCAATGTGAGGGAGCGAGGGATGCAGTAAAGAAGGAGTAGTTCATCGAATGGAGATACTCGTATCCCAAAACAAAATCCTGTCGTTTGCACAGAAACGTTACTCGATTTAGAAGGAGTAGTCATAGAACCCATAGTATTTCATAGCGACGCAATTTCTGTGCTTATTCGTCAATGTGAGGGAGCGAGGGATGCAGTAATGAAGGAATATTGCATCGGAAAGGAGATACTCGTATCCGAAAAATAGAATCCTGTCGTTTCTATAGAAACGTTACTCAATTTAGAAGGAGAAGTCATAGAACCCATAGTACCTCATAGCGACTCAATTTCTGTGTTAATTCGACAATGTGAGGGATCCAGGGATGCAGTAATGAAGGAATAGGGCGTCGAAAGAAGATAGTCGTATCCCAAAAGAAAATCCTGACGTGTCCATAGAAACGTTACTCGATTTAGAAGGAGATGTCATTGAACCCATAGCATTTCATTGCGACGCAATATCTATGTTAATTCGTCAATGTGAGGGAGCGAGGGATGCAGTAAAGAAGGAATAGTGCATCGGAAAGGAGATACACGAATCCCAAAAGAAAATCATGTCGTTTCCATAGAAACGTTACTCGATTTAGAAGGTGAAGTCATAGAACCCATAGTATTTCATAGCGACGCAATTTCTGTGCTTATTTGTCAATGTGAGGGAGCGATGGACGCAGTAAAGAAGGAATTGTATATCGAATGGAGATACTCGTATCCCAAAAGAAATTCCTGTCGTTTGCATAGAAACGTTACTCGATTTAGAAGGAGAAGTCATAGAACCCAAAGTATATCATAGCGACGCAATTTCTGTGCTTATTCGTCAATGTGAGGGAGCGAGGGATGCAGTAAAGAAGGAATAGTGGATCGGAAAGGAGATACTCGTATCCCAAAAGAAAATCCTGTCGATTCCATAGAATCGTTTCTCGATTTAGAAGGAGATGTCATAGAACCCATAGAATTTCATTGCGATGCAATATCTGTGTTTATTCGTCAAAGTAAGGGAGTGAGGGATGCAGGATGACTGGAATAGTGGCTCGGAAAGCTGTTACTCGTATCCCAAAAAAAAACCTGTCGTTTCCATAGAAACATTACTCGATTTAAAAGGAGAAGTCCCAGACCCATAGTATTTCATAGCGACGTTATTTCTGCGTCAATTCGGCAGTGTGAGGGAGCGAGGGATGCAGTAAAGAAAGAATAGTGCATCGGATAGGAGATGCTCGTATCCCAAAAGAAAATCCTGTCGATTCCATAGAATCGCTTCTCGATTTAGAAGGAGATGTCATTGAACCCATAGTATGTCATTGCGACGCAATATCTGTGTTTATTCGGCAAAGTGAAGGAGCGAGGGATGCAGGAAGACTGGAATAGTGGCTCGGAAAGCAATTACTCGTATCCCAAAAAAAATCCTGTCTTTTCCATAGAAACATTACTCGATTTAGGAGGAGAAGTCACAGAAACCATAGTATTTCATAGCGACGCAGTTTCTGTGTTAAATCTTCAATGTGAGGGAGCGAGGAATGCAGTAAAGAAGGAATAGTGCATCGGAAAGGAGATACTCGAATCCCAAAAGGAAATCTTGTCGTTTCCATAGAAACGTTACACGATTTAGAATGAGAAGTCATAGAACCCATAGTATTTCATAGCGACGAAATTTCTGTGCTTATTCGTCAAAGTGAGGGGGCGAGGGATGCTGTAAGCCTGGAATAGTGGCTCGGAAATCTGTTACTCGTATCCCAAAAAAAAATCCTGTCGTTTCCATAGAAACATTACTCGATTTACAAGCAGAACTCATAGAACACATGTTATTTCATAGCTAAAAATTTCCGTGTTAATTCGTCAATGCGAGGGAGCGAGGGATGCAGTAAAGAAGGAATAGTGCATCGGAATTGAAATACTCGTATCCCAATAGAAATTCCTGTCGTTTCCATAGAACGTTACTCGATTTGGAAGGAGAAGGCATAAAACCATTAGTATTTGATAGCGACGCAATTTCTGTGTTAATTCGTCAATGTGAGGGAGCAAGGGATGCAGTAAAAAAGGAATAGTGCATCGGAATTGAGATACTCGTATCCCAATAGAAATTCCTTTCGTTTCCATAGAACGTTACTCGATTTGGAAGTAGAAATCATAGAACCCGTAGTATTTCATAGCGACGCAGTTTGTGAGTTACTTCGTCAATGTGAGAGAGCGAGGGATGCAGTACAGAAGGAATAGTGCATCGGAAAGGAGATGGTCGTATCCGAAAAGAGGATCCTGTCGTTTCCATTGAAACGTTACTCGATTTAGAAGGAGAAGTCATAGAACCCATAGTATTTCATAGCGACGCAATTTCTGTGTTAATTCGTCAATGTGAGGGAGCGAGGGATGCAGTAAAGAAGGAATAGTGCATCGGAAAGGAGATACTCGTATCCCAAAAGAAAATCCTGTCGATTCCATAGAAACGTTATTCGATTTAGAAGGAGATGTCATTGAACCCATAGTATTTCATAGCGACGAAATTTCTGTGTTAATTCGTAAATGCGAGGGAGCGAGGGATGCAGTACAAAAGGAATAGTGCATCGGAATTGAGATACTCGTATCTCAATAGAAATTCATATCGTTTCCATAGAACGTTACTCGATTTGGAAGGAGAAGGCATAAAACCCATAGTATTTGATAGCGACGCAATTTCTGTGTTAATTCGTCAATGTGAGGGAGCCAGGGATGCAGTAAAGAAGGAATAGTGCATCGGATTTGAAATACTCGTAATACTCGTATCCCAATGGAAATTCCTGTCGTTTCCATAGAACGTTACTCGATTTGGAAGTAGAAGTCATAGAACCCGTAGTATTTCATTGCGACGCAGTCTCTGAGTTACTTCGTCAATGCGAGGGAGCGAGGGATGCAGTACAGAAGGAATAGTGCATCCCAAAGGAAATGGTCGTATCCGAAAAGAAGATCCTGTCGTTTCCATAGAAACCTAACTCGATTTAGAAGGAGATGTCAGAGAAACCATAGTATTTCATAGCGACGCAATTTCTGTGCTTATTCGTCAATGTGAGGGAGCGAGGGATGGAGTAAAGAAGGAGTAGTTCATCGAATGGAGATATTCGTATCCCAAAACAAAATCCTGTCGTTTGCGCAAAAACGTTACTCGATTTAGAAGGAGAAGTCATAGAACCCATAGTATTTCATAGCGACGCAATTTCTGTGCTTATTCGTCAATGTGAGGGAGCGAGGGATGCAGTAATGAAGGAATATTGCATCGGAAAGGAGATACTTGTATCCGAAAAGAAAACCCTGTCGTTTCTATAGAAACGTTACTCAATTTAGAAGGAGAAGACATAGAACCCATAGTACCTCATAGCGACTCAATTTCTGTGTTAATTCGACAATGTGAGGGATCCAGGGATGCAGTAATGAAGGAATAGGGCGTCGAAAGGAGATAGTCGTATCCCAA
This sequence comes from Schistocerca piceifrons, assembly GCF_021461385.2. NCBI lineage: Eukaryota > Metazoa > Arthropoda > Insecta > Orthoptera > Acrididae > Schistocerca > Schistocerca piceifrons. Next base: position 1,226,502 of record NW_025728232.1, read on the forward strand.
AAGAAAATCCTGTCGTGTCCATAGAAATGTTACTCGATTTAGAGTGAGAAGTCATAGAACACATAGTAATTCATAGTGACGCAATTTCTGTTTCAATTCGTCAATGTGAGGGAGCGAGGGATGCTGTAAGGAAGGAATAGTGCATCTGAAAGGAGATACTCGTATCCCAAAAGGAAATCCTGTCGATCCCATAGAAACGTTACTCGATTTAGAAGGAGATGTCATTGAACCCATAGTATCTCATTGCGACGCTATATCTGTATTAATTCGTCAATGTGAGGGAGCGAGGGATGCAGTAAGACTGGAATAGTGGCTCGGAAAGCTGTCACTTGTATCCCAAAAAAAATCCTGTCGTTTCCATACAAACATTACTCGATTTAGAAGGAGAGGTCATAGAACCCACAGTATTTCATGTTGTTGTTGTTGTGGTCTTCAGTCCTGGGACTGGTTTGATGCAGCTCTCCATGCTACTCTATCCTATGCAAGCTTTTTCATCTCCCAGTACCTACTGCAACCTACATCCTTCTGAATCTGCTTATTGTATTCATGTCTTGGTCTCCCTCTACGATTTTTACTCTCCACGCTGCCCTGCAATACTAAATTGGTGATCCCTTGATGCCCCAGAACATGTCCTACCAACCGATCCCTTCCTCTGGTCAAGTTGTGCCACAAACTTCTCTTCTCCCCAATCCTATTCAGTACTTCCTCATTAGTTATGTGATCTACCCATCTAATCTTCAGCATTCTTCTGTAGCACCACATTTCGAAAGCTTCTGTTCTCTTCTTTTCCAAACTATTTATCGTCCATGTTTCATATCCATACATGGCTACACCCCATACGAATACATTCAGAAATGACTTCCTGACACTTAAATCAATACTGGATGTTAACAAATTTCTCTTCTTCAGAAACGCTTTACTTGCCATTGCCAGCCCACATTTTATTTCCTCTCTACTTCGACCATCATCAGTTATTTTGCTCCCCAAATAGCAAAACTCCTTTACTACTTTAAGTGCCTCATTCCCTAATCTAATTCCCTCAGCATCAGCCGACTTAATTAGACTACATTCCATTATCCTTGTTTTGCTTTTGTTGATGTTCATCTTATATCCTCCTTTCAAGACACTGTCCATTCCAATCAAGTGCTCTTCCAAGTCCTTTGCTGTCTCTGACAGAATTACAATGTCATCGGCGAACCTCAAAGTTTTTATTTCTTCTCGATGAATTTTAATACCTACTCCTAATTTTTCTTTTGTTTCCTTTACTGCTTGCTCAATATACATATTGAACAACATCGGGGAGAGGCTACAACCCTGTCTTACTCCCTTCCCAACCACTGCTTCCCTTTCATGTCCCTCAACTCTTATAACTGCCATCTGGTTTCTGTACAAATTGTAAATAGCCTTTCGCTCCCTGTATTTTACCCCTGCCACCATTAGAATTTGAAATAGAGTATTCCAGTCAACATTGTCAAAAGCTTTCTCTAAGTCTACAAATGCTAGAAACGTTGGTTTGCCTTTCCTTAATCTTTCTTCTAAGATAAGTCGTAAGGTCAGTATTGCCTCACATGTTCCAGTGTTTCTACGGAATCCAAACTGATCTTCCCCGAGGTTGGCTTCTACTAGTTTTTCCATTCGTCTGTAAAGAATTCGTGTTAGTATTTTGCAGCTGTGACTTATTAAGCTGATAGTTCGGTAATTTTCACATCTGTCAACACTTGCTTTCTTTGGGATTGGAATTATTATATTCTTCTTGAAGTCTGAGGGTATTTCGCCTGTTTCATACATCTTGCTCACCAGATGGTAGAGTTTTGTCAGGACTGGCTCTCCCACGGCCGTCAGTAGTTCCAATGGAATATTATCTACCCCGGGGGCCTTGTTTCGACTCAGGTCTTTCAGTGCTCTGTCAAACTCTTCACGCAGTATCGCATCTCCCATTTCATCTTCATCTACAACCTCTTCCATTTCCATAATATTGTCCTCAAGTACATCGCCCTTGTATAGACTCACTATATACTCCTTCCACCTTTCTGCTTTCCCTTCTTTGCTTAGAACTGGGTTTCCATCTGAGCTCTTGATATTCATACAAGTCGTTCTTTTATCTCCAAAGGTCTCTTTAATTTTCCTGTAGGCGGTATCTATCTTACCCCTAGTGAGATAGGTCTCTACATCCTTACATTTGTCCTCTAGCCATCCCTGCTTAGCCATTTTGCACTTCCTGTCGATCTCATTTTTGAGACGTTTGTATTCCTTTTTGCCTGTTTCACTCACTGCATTTTTATATTTTTTCCTTTCATCAATTAAATTCAGTATTTCTCCTGTTACCCAAGGATTTCTACTAGCCCTCGTCTTTTTACCTACTTGATCCTCTGCTGCCTTCATTACTTCATCCCTCAAAGCTACCCATTCTTCTTCTACTGTATTTATTTCCCCCATTCCTGTCAATTGCTCCCTTATGCTCTCCCTGAATCTCTGTACAACCTCTGGTTCTTTTAGTTTATCCAGGACCCATCTCCTTAAATTCCCACCTTTTTGCAGTTTCTTCAGTTTTAATCTACAGGTCATAACCAATAGATTGTGGTCAGAATCCACATCTGCCCCTGGAAATGTCTTACAATTTAAAACCTGGTTCCTAAATCTCTGTCTTACCATTATATAATCTATCTGATACCTTTTAGTATCTCCAGGGTTCCTCCATGTATACAACCTTCTTTCATGATTCTTAAACCAAGTGTTAGTTATGATTATGTTGCGCTCTGTGCAAAATTCTACAAGGCGGCTTCCTCTTTCATTTCTGTCCCCCAATCCATATTCACCTACTATGTTTCCTTCTCTCCCTTTTCCTACACTCGAATTCCAGTCACCCATGACTATTAAATTTTCGTCTCGCTTCACAATCTGAATAATTTCTTTTATTTCATCATACATTTCTTCAATTTCTTCGTCATCTGCAGAGCTAGTTGGCATATAAACTTGTACTACTGTAGTAGGTGTGGGCTTCGTATCTATCTTGGCCACAATAATGCGTTCACTATGCTGTTTGTAGTAGCTTACCCGCATTCCTAATTTCCTATTCATTATTAAACCTACTCCTGCGTTACCCCTATTTGATTTTGTGTTTATAACCCAGTAGTCACCTGACCAGAAGTCTTGTTCCTCCTGCCACCGAACTTCACTAATTCCCACTATATCTAACTTCAACCTATCCATTTCCCTTTTCAAATTTTCTAACCTACCTGCCCGATTAAGGGATCTGACATTCGACGCTCCAATCCGTAGAACGCCGGTTTTCTTTCTCCTGATAACGACATCCTCTTGAGTAGTCCCTGCCCGAAGATCCGAATGGGGGACTGTTTTACCTCCGGAATATTTTACCCAAGAGGACGCCATCATCATGTAATCTTACAGTAAAGCTGCATGCCCTCGGGAAAAATTACGGCTGTAGTTTCCCCTTGCTTTCAGCCATTCGCAGTACCAGCTCAGCAAGGCCGTTTTGGTTATTGTTACAAGTCCAGATCAGTCAATCATCCAGACTGTTGCCCTTGCAACTACTGAAAAGGCTGCTGCCCCTCTTCAGGAACCACACGTTTGTCTGGCCTCTCAACAGATACCCCTCCGTTGTGATTGCTCCTACGGTACGGCTATCTGTATCGCTGAGGCACGCAAGCCTCCCCACCAACGGCAAGGTTCACGGTTCATGGGGGGGGGGGGGGACGCAATTTCTGTGCATATTCGTCAATGTGAGGGAACGAGGGACGCAGTAAAGAAGGAATAGTGCATCGGAAAGGGATGTATCCCAAAAGAAAATCCTGTCGTTTCCATAGAAACGTTACTCGATTTAGAACGAGAAATCACAGAACAAATAGTATTTCATAGCGACGCAATTTCTGTGCTAATTCGGCAATGTGAGGGAGCGAGGGATGCAGTAAAGAAGGAATAGTTCATCGGAAAGGAGATACTCGTATCCCAAAAGAAAGTCCTGTCTTATCCAAAGAAACGTTACTCGATTTAGAAGGAGAGGTCATAGAACACATTCTACCTCATAGCGACGCAATTTCTGTGCTAATTCGTCAATGTGAGGGAGCCAGGGATGCAATAAAGAAGGAATAGTGCATCGGAAAGGAGATAGCCGTATCCCAAAAGAAAATCCTGTTGTTACCATAGAAACGTTACTCGATTTGGAAGGAGAAGCTGTAGAACACATAGTATTTCATAGCGACGTAATTTCTGAGTTAATCCGTAAATGTGAGGGAGCGAATGATAAAGTAAAAAAGGAATACTGCATCGGAAAGGCGATAGTCGTATCCCAAAAGAAAATCCTGTCGTTTCCACAGAAACGTTACTCGATTTAGAAGGAGAAGTCATAGAACCCATAATTTTCCATAGCGACGCAATTTCTGTGTTAACTCGTCAATGTAAGGGAGCGAGGGATGCGGTAAAGAAGGAATAGTGCATCGGAAAGGAGATACTCGTCTCCCAAAAGAAAATCCTGTCGATTAAATAGAAACGTTACTCGATTTAGAAGTAGATGTCATAGAACCCATAATAATCCATAGCGACGCAATTTCTGTGTTAATTCGGCAGTGTGAGGGAGCGAGGGATGCAGTAAAAAGGGAATAGTGCATCGGATTGAGATACTCGTATTCCAAAAGGAAATCCTGTCGTTTCTATAGAAACGTTACTCGACTTAGAAGGAGACGTCATAGAACCCATAGTATTTCATGGCGCCGCAATTTCTGTGCTTATTCGTCAATGTGAGGAAGCGAGGGATGCAGTAGAGATGGAATAGTGCTTTTTATACGAGATACTCGTATCCCAAAAGAAAATCTTGTCGTTTTCATAGAAACGTTACTCGGTTTAGAAGGAGAAGTAATAGAAACCGTAGTATTTCATAGCGTCGCTATTTCTGTGCTTATTCGTCAATGTGAGGGAGCGAGGGATGCAGTAAAGAAGGAGTAGTACATCGAACGGAGATACTCGTATCCCAAAAGAAAATCTTGTCGTTTGCATAGAAACGTTACTCGTTTTAGAAGTAGAAGTCATAGAACCCATCGTATTTCATAGCGACGCTATGTCTGTGCTTATTCGTTAATGTGAGGGAGCGAGGAATTCAGTAAAGAAGGAATGGTGCATCGGAAAGGACATACTCGTATTCCAAAAGAAAATCCTGTCGTCTCCATTGAAAGGTTACTCGATTTAGAAGGAGAAGTCATAGAACCCATAGTACCTCATAGCGACGCAATATCTGTGTTAATTCGTCAATGTGAGGGAGCGAGGGATGCAGTAAAGAAGGAATAGTGCATCGGAAAGGAGATAGTTGTATCCCAAAAGAAAATCCTGTTGTTTCCATAGAATCGTTACTCGATTTATAAGAAGACACAGAACCCATAGTATTTCTTAGCGACGCAATTACTGTGTCAATGCGGCAGTGTGAGGGAGCGAGGTATGCAGTAAAGGAGGAACAGTGCATCGGAAAGGAGATACTCGTATCCCAAAAGAAAATCCGGTCGTTTGCATAGAAACGTTACTCGATTTAGAAGGAGATGTCATTGAACCCATAGAATTTCATTGCGACGCAATATCTGTGTTAATTCGTCAATGTGAGGGAGCGAGGGATGCAGTAAGACTGGAATAGTGGCTCGGAAAGCTGTTACTCGTATCCCAAAAAAAAATCCTGTCGTTTCCATGGAAACATTACTCGATTTAGAAGCAGAAGTCGTAGAACACATGGAATGTCATAGCGACGAAATTTCTGTGTTAATTCGTTAATGCGAGGGAGCGAGGGATGCAGTAAAAAAGGAATAGAGCATCGGAACTGAGATGCTCGTATCCCAATAGAAATTCCTGTCGTTTCCATAGAACGTTACTCGATTTGGAATGAGAAGGCATAAAACCCATAGTATTTGATAGCGACGCAATTTCTGTGTTAATTCGTCAAAGTGAGGGAGCGGAGGATGCAGTAAAGAAGGAATAGTGCATCGGAAAAGAGATACTCGTATCCCAAAAGAAAATCATGTCGTTTCCATAGAAACGTTACTCGATTTAGAAGGAGAAGTCATAGAACACATAGTATGTCATGGTAACACAAATTCAGTGTTCATTCGTTAATGTGAGGGAGCGAGGGATGCAGTAAAGAAGGAATAGTGCATCGGAAAGGAGATAGTCGTATCCCAAAAGAAAATCCTGTTGTTTCCATAGAATCGTTACTCGATATTGAAGGAGAAGTTGTAGAACCCATAGTATTTCATATCGACATAATATCGGTATTAATTCGTCAATGTGAGGGAGCGAGGGATGCAGTAAAAAAGGAATACTGCAACGGAAAGGCGATTGTCGTATCCCAAAAAAAAATACTATGGTTTCCACAGAAACGTTACTCGATTTAGAAGGAGAAGTCATAGAACCAATAATATTCCATAGCGACGCAATTTCCGTGTTAACTTGTCAATGTGAGGAAGGAAGGAATGCAGTAAAGAAGGAATAGTGCATCGGAAAGGAGATAGTCGTATCCCAAACGAAAATCCTGTCGTTTCCATAGAAACGTCAATCGATTTATAAGGAGAAGACACAGAACGCATAGTATTTGATAGCGACGCAATTTCTGTGTTAATTTGTCAATGTGAGGGAGCAAGGGATGCAGTAAAGAAGGAATAGTGCATCGGAAAGCAGATACTCGTATCCCAAAAGAAAATCATGTTGTTTCCATAAAAAAGCTACTCGATTTAGAAGGAGAAGTCGTAGAGCCCATAGTAGTTAATAGCGACGCAATTTCTGTGTTTATTCGTTAATGTGAGGGTGCGAGGGATGCAGTAAAGAAGGAACAGTGCATCGGAAAGGAGATAGTCGTATCCCAAAATGAAATACTGTCATTTCTATAGAAACGTAACTCGATTTAGATGCAGTGGACACAGAACCCATAGTATTTCATAGCGACGCAATATCTGTGTTAATTCGTCAATGTGAGTTAGCGATGGATGCAGTAAAGAAGGAATAATGCATCGGATAGGAAATACTCAAATACCAAAAGAAAATCTTGTCGTTTCCATAGAAAAGTTACTCGATTTAGAAGGAGAAGTCATAGAACCCATAGTATTTCATAGCGACGCAATTTCTGTGTAAATTCGTCAATGTGAGGGAGCGAGGGATGCATTAAAGAAGGAATAGTGCATGGGAAAGGAGATACTCGTATCCCAAAAGACAATCCTGTTGTTTCCATAGAATCGTTACTCGATATTGAAGGAGAAGTCGTAGAAACGATAGTATTTCATATCGACGTAATTTCTGTATTAATTCGTCAATGTGAGGGAGCGAGGGATGCAGTAGAGAAGGAATAGTACATCGGAAAGGAGATAGTCGTATCCCAAAAGATAATCCTGTCGTTTGCATAGAAACGTTACTCGATTTAGAAGGAGATGTCATAGAAAACATAATATGTCATAGCGACGCAATATCTGTGCTTATTCGTCAATGCGAGGGAGCGAGGGGTGCAGTAAAGAAGGAATAGTGCATCGGATAGGAGATACTCGGATCCCAAAAGAAAATCCTCTCGTTTGCATTGAAACGTTACTCGATTTAGAAGGAGATGTCATAGAACCCACAGTATTTCATAGCGACGCAAAATCTGTATTAATTCGTCTGTGTGAGGGAGCGAGGGATGCGGTAAATAAAGAATAGTGAATCGGAAAGGAGATACTCGTATCCCAAAAGAAAATCCTGTCGATTCCATAGGAACGTTACTCGATTTAGAAGGAGATGTCATTGAACCCATAGTATTTCATTGCGACGCAATATCTGTGTTAATTCGTCAATGTGAGGGAGCGAAAGATGCAGTAAGACAGGAATAGTGGCTCGGAAAGCTGTTACTCGTATCCCAAAACAAATCCTGTCGTTCCCATGGAAACATTACTCGATTTAGAAGCAGAAGCCATAGAACACATGGTATTTCATAGCGACGAAATTTCTGTGTTAATTCGTCAATGCGAGGGAGCGAGGGATGCAGTAAAAATGGAATAGCGCATCGGAATTGAGATGCTCGTATCCCAATAGAAATTCCTGTCGTCTCCATAGAGCGTTACTCGATTTGGAAGGAGAAGGCATAAGACCCGTAGTATTTGATAGCGACGTAATTTCTGTGTTAATTCGTCAATCTGAGGGAGCAAGGGATGCAGTAAAGAAGGAATAGTGCATCGGAAAGGAGATACTCGTATCCCAAAAGAAAATCATGTCGTTTCCATAGAAAAGTTACTCGATATACAAGGAGAAGTCGTAGAGCCCATAGTAGTTCATAGCGACGCAATATCTGTGTTTATTCGTTAATGTGAGGGAGCGAGGGATGCAGTAAAGAAGGAATAGTGCAACGGAAAGGAGATGGTCGTATCCCAAAATAAAATACTCTCATTTCCATAGAAACGTTACTCGATTTAGAAGGAGAAGACACATCACCCATAGTAGTTCATAGCGACGCAATTTCTGTGTTTATTCGTTAATGTGAGGGAGCGAGGGATGCATTAAAGAAGGAATAGTGCATCGGAAAGGAGATACTCGTATCCCAAAAGACAATCCTGGTGTATCCATAGAATCGTTACTCGATATTGAAGAAGAAGTAATAGAACCCATAGTATGTCAGAGTGACGCAATTTCTGTGTTTATTCGTCAATGTGAGGGAGCGAGGGAGGCATTTAAGAAGGAATAGTGCATCGGAAAAGTGATACTCGTATCCCAAAAGAAAATCCTGTCGTATCCATAGAAACATTACTCGATTCAGAAGGAGAAGTCACTGAACGAATGGTATTTCATAAAGACGCAATATCTGTGTTTATTCGTCAATGTGGGAGAGCGAGAGATGCAGTAAGGGAGGAATTGTGCATCGGATTGGAGATACTCGTATCCCAAAAGAAAATCCCTTCGTTCCATAGATACGTTACTCGATGTAGAAGGAGAAGTTATAGAACTCATAGTATTTCATAGCGACGTAATCTCTGTGTTAATTCGTAAATGTGAAATAGGGAGGGATGCAGCAAAGAAGGAATAGTGCATCGGAGAGGAGATACTCGTATCCCAATACAAAATTCTGTCGTTTCCTTAGAGAAGGTACTGGATTTACAAGGAGAAGTCGTAGAACCCATAGTAATCCATAGCGACGAAAATTCGGTGTTTATTCGTTAATGTGAGGGAGCGAGGGATGCAGTAAAGAAGGAATAGTGCATCGGAAAGGAGATAATGGTATCCCAAAAGAAAATACTGTCGTTTCCATACAAACGTTACTCGATGTAGAAGGAGAAGTCACAGAACACATTGTATTTCATAGCGACGCAATTTCTGTGTTAATTCGTCAATGTGAGGGAGCGAGGGATGCAGTAAAGAAGGAATAGTGCATCGGAGAGAAGATAGTCGTATCCCAAAAGAAAATCCGGTCGTTTCGATAGAAACGTTACTCGATTTAGAAGGAGATGTCATAGAAACCACAGTTTTTCATAGCGACGCAATTTCTGTGTTAATTCGGCAATGTGAGGGAGCGAGGGATACAGTAAAGAAGGGATAGTGCATCGGAAAGGAGACTGTCGTATCCCAAAAGAAAAACTGTTGTTTCCATAGAAACTTTACCCGATTTAGAAGGAGATGCCATAGAACCAATAGCATTTCAGAGTGAAGCAATTTCATTGTTAATTCGTCAATGTGAGGGCCAAAGCATGCAGTAAAGAAGGAATAGTGCATCGGAAAGGAGATAGTCGTATCGTAAAAGGAAATCCTGTCGTTTACATAGAAAAGTTACTTTATTTAGAAGGAGAAGTCATAGAACCCATAGTACTTCATAGCGACGCAATTTCTGTGTTAATTCGTCAATGTGAGGGAGCGAGGGATGCAGTAAGGAAGGAATAGTGCATCGGAAAGGAGATACTCGTATCCCATAAGAAAAACTGTTCGTTGCCATGGAAACGTTACTCGCTTTAAAAGGAGAAGTCATTGAACCCACAGTATTTCATAGCGACGCAATTTCTGTGCTTATTCGTCAATGTGAGGGTGCGAGGGATGTTGGAAAGAAAGAATATTGCATCGGAAAAGAGGTACTCGTATCCCAAAGGAAAATCCTGTCGTTTCCATAGAAACGTTACTCGATTTAGAAGGAGAAGTCATAGAACACAAGCATTCCATAGCGACGCAAATCCAGTGTTAATTCGTCAATGTGAGGGAGCCAGGGATGCAGTAATGAAGCAATAGTGCATCGGAAATGAGATACTCGTATCCTAAAAGAAAATCCTGTCGTTTCAATAGCAACGTAACTCGATTAAGAAGGAGATGTCATAGAACGCATAGTATTTCAAGTTGACGCAATTTCTGTGTTAATTAGTCAATGTGGTGGAGCGGAAGATGCAGTAAAGAAGGAATAGTGCATCGGAAAGGAGATACTCGTATTCCAAAAGAAAATCCGTTCGTTTCCATTGAAACGTTACTCGTTTTAAAACGAGAAGTCATAGAACCCACAGTATTTCATAGCGACGCAATTTCTGTGCTTATTCGTCAATGTGAGGGTGCGAATGATGCAGTAAAGAAGGAATATTGCATCGGAAAGGAGGTACTCGCATCCCAAAAGAAAATCCTGTCGTTTCCATAGAAACGTTACTCGGTATAGAAGGAGAAGTCATAGAACCCATACTATTTCATAGCGACGCAATATCTGTGTTAAATCGTCAATGTGAGGGAGCGAGGGATGCAGTAAAGAGGGAATAGTGCATCGGAAAAGAGATACTCGTATCCCAATAGAAAATCCTGTCTTTTCAACAGAAACGTTACTCGATTGAGATGGAGAAGTCTGAAAAAGCATAGTAGTACATAACGACGCAATTTCAGTGTTAATTCGTCGAAGTGAGGGAGCGAAGGATGCAGTAAAGAAGGAATAGTGCATCGGACAGGAGATAATCGTATCCGAAAAGAAAATCCTCTCGTTTCCATGGAAACGTTACTCGATATAGAAGGAGAAGTCATAGAACGCATAGTATATCATGGCGACGCAACCTCTGGGTTAATTCGTCAATGTGAGGCAGCGAGGGATGCAGTAAAGAAGGAATAGTGCATCGGATAGGAGATACTCGTATCCCAAAAGAAAATCCTGTCGTTTCCATAGAAACGTTACTCGATTTACAAAGAGAAGTCATAGAACAAATAGCATTCCATAGCGACGCAAATTCAGTGTTAATTCGTCAATGTGATCGAGCCAGGGATGCAGTAATGAAGGAATAGTGCATCGGAAAGGAGATACTCGTATCCCATATGAAAATCCTTTCGTTTCCATTGAAACGTTACTCGATTTAGAAGGAGAAGTCATAGAACCCATAGTAGTTCATAGCGACGCAATATCTATGATTATTCGTCAATGTGAGGGAGCGAGGGATGCAGTAAAAAAGGAATAGTGCATCGGAAAGGAGATAGTCGTATCCCAAAAGAAAATCCTGTTGTTTCCATAGAAACGTCACCCGATTTAGAAGGTGATGCCATAGAACCAATAGTATTTCATAGCGACGCAATTTCATTGTTAATACGTTAATGGGAGGGAGCAAGAGATTCAGTGAAGAAGGAATAGTGCCTCGGATAAAAGATACTCGTATCCCAAAAGAAAATCCTGTCGTTTCCATAGAAAAGTTACTCGATTTTGAAGGAGAATTCATAGAACTTATAGTATTTCATAGCGACGCAATTTCTCTGTTAATTTGTCAATGTGAGGGAGCGAGGGATGCAGTAAAGGAGGAATAGTGCATCGGAAAAGAGATAGTCGTATCCCAAAAGAAATTCCTATACTTTCCATAGAAACGTTACTCGATATTGAAGGAGAAGTTATAGAACACACAGTATTTTATAGCGACGCAACTTCTGTGTTAATTCGTCAATGTGAGGGAGCGGGGGATGCAGTAGAGAAGGAATAGTGCATCGGAAAGGAGATACTCGTATCCCAAAAGAAAATCCTGTAGATTGCATAGAAACGTAACTCGATTTAGAAGGAGAAGTCATAGAACACATAGCATTCCATAGCGACGCAAATTCAGTGTTAATTCGTTAATGTGAGGGAGCCAGGGATTCAGTAATGAAGGAGTAGTGCATCGGAAATGAGATACTCGTGTCCAAAGAGAAAATCCTGTCGTTTCAATAGCAACGTTACTCGATTGAGAAGGAGATGTCATAGAATGTATAGTATTTCAAGGCGACGCAATTTCTGTGTTACTTTGTCAATGTGATGGAGCGAAAGATGCAGTAAAGAAGGATTACTGCATCGGAATGGAGATAGTCGTATCCCAAAAGGAAATCTTGTCGTTTACATAGAAAAGTTACTCGATTTAGAAGGAGAAGTCAAAGAACACATAGTATTTCATAGCGACGCAATATCTGTGTTAATTCGCCAATGTGAGGGAGCGAGGGATACAGTAAAAAAGGAATAGTGCATCGGAAAGGAGATACTCGTATACCAATAGAAAATCCTGTCGTTTCCGTATAAACGTCAGTCGATTTAGAAGGAGAAGTCATAGAACCGTTAGTATTACATAGGGACGGATTTTCTATGTTAATTCGTCACTGTGAGGGAGCGAGGGATGTCATAAAAAAGGAATAGTGCATCGGAAAGGAGATAGCCGTATCCCAAAAGAAAATCCTGTTGTTTCCATAGAAATGTTACTCGATTTAGAAAGAGAAGTTATAGAACACATAGTATATCATAGCGACGCAATTGATGTGTTAATTTGTCAATGTGAGGGAGCGAGGGATGCAGTAAAGAAGGAATAGTGCATCGGAAAGGAGATACTCGTATCCCATAAGAAATTCCTGTCGTTTCCATTGAAACGTTACTCGGTTTAGAAGGAGAAATCATAGAACACATAGTATTCCATAGCGTCGCAATTTCTGTGTTAATTCGTCAATGTGAGGGATCGAGGGACGCAGTACAGAAGGATTGGTGCATCGGAAAGGAGATACTCGTATACCAAATGAAAATCCTGTCGTTTCCATAGAAACGTTACTCGATTTTGAAGGAGAGTCATAGAATACATTGTATTTCATAGCGACGCAATTTCTGTGCTTATTCGTCAATGTGAGGGAACGAGGGATGCAGTAAAGAAGGAATAGTGCATCGGAGAGGAGATACTCGTATCCCAAAAGACAATCCTGTCGGTTCCATAGAAACGTTACTCGATTTGGAAGGAGAAGTCATACAAACCGTAGAATTTAATAGCGATGCTATTTCTGTGTTAATTCGACTATGTGAGGGAGCGAGGGATGCAGTAATGATGGAATAGTGCTTCGGAAAGGAGATACTCGTATACCAAAAGAAGTTCCGATCGTTGCCATAGAAACGTTACTCGAATTAGAAAGAGAAGTCATAGAAAGCGGTGTATTTCATAGCGACGCAATTTCTGTGTTAATTCGTCAGTGTGTTTGAGGGAGGGATGCAGTAAAGAAGGAATAGTGGATCGGAAATGAGATACTCGTATCCCAAAAGAAAATCCTGTCGTTTCCATAGAAACGTTACTCGATTTAGAAGGAGAAGTTATAGAACCCATAGTATTTCACTGTGACTCGAATTCTGTGTTAATTCGCCAATGTGCGGGACCGAGGGATGCAGTAAAGAAGGAATAGTGCATCGGAAAGGAGATACCCGTATCCCAAACGAAAATCCTGTTGTTTCCATAGAAACGTTACTCGATTTAGTAGGAGAAGTCATAGAACCCATAGTATTTCATAGCGACGCAATTTCATTGTTAATTCGTCAATGTGAAGGAGCGAGGGATGCAGTAAAGAAGGAATAGTGCATCGGAAAGGAGATAGTCGTATCCCGAAAGGAAGTCCTGTCGTTTACATATAAAAGTTACTCAATTTTGAAGGAGAAATCATAGAACTTATAGTGTTTCATAGCGACGCAATTTCTGTGTTAATTCGTCAATGTGAGGGAGCGAGGGATGCAGTAAAGAAGGAATAGTGCATCGGAAAGGAGATAGTCGTATCCCAAAAGAAATTCCTATGGTTTCCATAGAAACGTTACTCGATATAGAAGGAGAAGTTATAGAACCCATAGTATTTCATAGCGACACAATTTCTGTGTTAATTCGTCAATGTAAGGGAGCGGGGGATGCAGTAAAGAAGGAATAGTGCATCGGAAAGGAGATAGTCGTATCCCAAAAGAAAATCCTGTCGTTTGCGTAGAAACGTTACTCGATTAAGAAGGAGATGTCATAGAACGCATAGTATTTCAAGGCGACGCAATATCTGTGTTACTTTGTCAATGTGATGGAGCGAAAGATGCAGTAAAGAAGAAATACTGCATCGGAATGGAGATAGTCGTATCCCAAAAGGAAATCGTGTCGTTTACATAGAAAAGTTACTCGATTTAGAAGGAGAAGTCATAGAACGCATAGAATTCCATAGCGACGCAATATCTGTGTTAATTCCTCAATGTGAGGGGGTGAGGGATGCAGTAAAGAAGGAATAATGCATCGAAAGGAGATACTCGTATCCCAAAAGAAAATCCTGTCTTTTACATAGAAATGTTACTCGATTTAGAAGGAGAAGTCATAGAACACATGGTATTCCATAGCGGCGCATCTTCTGTGTCAATTCGTTAATGTGATGCAGCCAGGTATGCAGTAAAGAAGGAATAGTGCATCGGAAAGGAGATACTCGTATCCCTAAAAAATAATCCTGTCGTTTCCATAGAAACGTTACTCGATTTAGAAGGAGAAGTCATAGAACACATAGTACTTCTTAGCGACGCAATTTCTGTGTTAATTCGTCAATGTGAGGGAGCGAGGGATGCAGTAAAGAAGGAATAGTGCATGGGAAAGGAGATACTCGTATACCAAAAGAAAATCCTGTCGTCTCCATAGAAACGTTATTCGTTTTAGAAGGAGATATCATAGAACACATAGTATTTCATAGCGACGCAATTTCTGTGTTAATACTTCAATGTGAGGGAGCGAGGGATGCAGTAAAGAAGGAATAGTGCATCGGAAAGGAGATACTCGTATCCCATATGAAAATCCTGTCTTATCAATTGAAACGTTACTCGATTTAGATGGAGATGTCATAGAACACATAGTATTCCATAGCGTCGCAATGTCTGTGTTAATTTGTCAATGTGAGGGAGCCAGGGATGCAGTAAAGAAGGAATAGTGCATCGGAAAGGAGATACTCGTATTCCAATAGAAAATCCTGTCGTTTCCATATAAACGTTACTCGATTTAGAAGGAGAAGTCATAGAACCCATATTATTTCATAGCGACGCAATTTCTGTGTTTATTCGTCAATGTGAGGGAGCGAGGGACGCAGTAAAAAAGGAATAGTGCATCGGAAAGGAGATAGTCGTATACCAAAAGAAATTCCGATCGTTGTCATAGAAACGTTACTCGAATTAGAAGGAGAAGTCATAGAAAGCGTTGTATTTCATAGCGACGCAATATCTGTGTTAATTCGTCAATGACTGGGAGGGAGGGATGCAGTAAAGAAGGAATAGTGCATCGGAAATGAGATACTCGTATTCCAATAGAAAATCCTGTCGTTTCCATAGAAACGTTACTCGATTTAGAAGGAGAAGTTATAGAACCCATAGTATTTCACTGTGACGAGAATTCTGTGTTAATTCGCCAATGTGAGGGAGCGAGGGATGCAGTAAAGAAGGAATAGTGCATCGGAAAGGAGATACCCGTATCCCAAAAGAAAATCCTGCTGTTTCCATAGAAACGTTACTCGATTTAGAAGGAGAAGTCATTGAAAACATAGTCATTCATAGCGACGCAAATTCTGTGCTTATTCGTCAATGTGAGGGAACGAGGGATGCAGTAAAGTAAGAATATTGCATCGGAAAGGAGATAGTCGTATCCCAAAAGAAAATCCTGTCGTTTCCATAGAAACGTTATTCGATTTAGAAGGAGAAGTCATAGAATCCATAGTATTTCATAGCGACGCAATTCCATTGTTAATTCGTCAATGTTAGGGAGCGAGGGATGCAGTATAGAAGGAATAGTGCATCGAAAAGGAGATACTCGTATCCCAAAAGAGAATCCTGTCGTTTCAATAGAAACGTTACTCGATTTAGAAAGAGAAGTTATAGAACAGATAGTATATCATAGCGACGCAATTGATGTGTTAATTTGTCAATGTGAGGGAGCGAGGGATGGAGTAAAGAAGGAATAGTGCATCGGAAAGGAGATACTCGTATCCCATAAGAAATTCCTGTCGTTTCCATTGAAACGTTACTCGGTTTAGAAGGAGAAATCATAGAACACATAGTATTCCATAGCGTCGCAATTTCTGTGTTAATTCGTCAATGTGAGGGAGCAAGGGATGCAGTAAAGAAGGAATAGTGCATCGGAAAGGAGATACTCGTATACCAATAGAAAATCCTTTCGTTGCCTTAGAAACGTTACTCGATTTAAAAGGAGAAGTCATAGACCACATAGTATCTCATAGTGACGCAATTTCTGTGTTAATTCGTCCATGTGAGGGATCAGGGGATGCAGTAAAGAAGGAATAGTGCATCGGAAAGGAGATAGTCGTATCACAAAAGAGAATCCGATCGTTACCATGGAAACGTTACTCGATTTAGAAGAAGAAGTCATAGAACGCATAGTACTTCATAGCGACGCAATTTCTGTGTTAATTCGTCAATGTGAGGGATCGAGGGACGCAGTACAGAAGGAATGGTGCATCGGAAAGGAGATACTCGTATACCAAATGAAAATCCTGTCGTTTCCATAGAAACGTTACTCGATTTTGAAGGAGAGTCATAGAATACATTGTATTTCATAGCGACGCAATTTCTGTGCTTATTCGTCAATGTGAGGGAACGAGGGATGCAGTAAAGAAGGAATAGTGCATCGGAAAGGAGATACTCGTATCCCAAAAGACAATCCTGTCGGTTCCATAGAAACGTTACTCGAGTTGGAAGGAGAAGTCATACAAACCGTAGAATTTAATAGCGATGCGATTTCTGTGTTAATTCGACTATGTGAGGGAGCGAGGGATGCAGTAATGATGGAATAGTGCTTTGGAAAGGAGATACTCGTATACCAAAAGAAGTTCCGATCGTTGCCATAGAAACGTTACTCGAATTAGAAGGAGAAGTCATAGAAAGCGGTGTATTTCATAGCGACGCAATTTCTGTGTTAATTCGTCAATGTGTTTGAGGGAGGGATGCAGTAAAGAAGGAATAGTGGATCGGAAATGAGATACTCGTATCCCAAAAGAGAATCCTGTCGTTTCAATAGAAACGTTACTCGATTTAGAAAGATAAGTTATAGAACACATAGCATATCATAGCGACGCAATTGATGTGTTAATTCGTCAATGTGTGGGAGCGAGGGATGCAGTAAAGAAGGAATAGTGCATCCGAAAGGAGATACTCGTACCCCGTAAGAAATTCCTGTCGTTTCCATTGAAACGTTACTCGATTTAGAAGGAGAAGTCATAGAACCCATAGTATTTCATAGCGACGCAATTTCTGTGTTAATTCGTCAATGTGAGGGAGCGAGATACGCAGTAAAGAAGGAGTAGTGCATCGGAAAGGAGATAGTCGTAACCCAAAAGAAAATCCTGTCGTTTCAATAGAAACGTTACTCGATTTAGATGGAGAAGCCACAGAACAGATAGCTTCCATAGCGTCGCAAATTTCTGTGTTAATTCGTCAATGTGAGGGAGCGAGGGATGCAGTAAAGAAGGGATAGTGCATCGGAAAAGAAATACTCGTATCCCAAAAGAAAATCCTGTCGTTCCATAGAAACGTTACTCGGTTTAGAAGGAGAAGTCATAGAACCCATAGTATTTCATAGCGACGCAATTTCTGTGTTAATTCGTGAATGTGAGGGCGCGCGGGATGCAGTAAAGAAGGAATAGTGCATCGGAAAGGAGATACCCTTATACGAAAATAAAATCCTGTCGTTTCCATAGAAACGTTACTTGTTTTAGAAGGTGAAGTCATAGAACAAATAGTATTTCATAGCGACGCAATATCTGTGTTAATTCGTCAATGTGAGGGAGCGAGGGATGCAGTAAAGAAGGAATAGTGCATCGGAATGGAGATACTCGTGTCCCAAACGAAAATCCTGTCGTTAACATATAAACGTTACTCGATATAGAAGGAGAAGTCATAGAACACGTAGCATTCCATAGCGACGCAAATTCAGTGTTAATTCGTTAATGTGAGGGAGCCAGGGATGCAATAATGAGGGAATAGTGCATCGGCAATGAGATAGTCGTATCCAAAAAGAAATTCCTGTCGTTTCAATAGCAACGTTACTCGATTAAGAAGGAGAAGTCATAGAACCCATAGTATTACATAGCGACGCAATATCTGTGTTAATTTATCAATGTGAGTGAGCGAGGGATGCAGTAAAGAAGGAATAGTGCATCGGAAAGGAGATGCTCGTATCCAAAATGAAAATCCTGTCGTTTTCATAGAAACGTTACTCGATTTAGAAGGAGAAGTCATAGAACCCATAGTATTTCATAGCGACGCAATTTCATTGTTAATTCGTCAATGTGAGGGAGCGAGGGATGCAGTATAGAAGTTATAGTGCATCGAAAAGGAGATACTCGTATCCCAAATGAGAATCCTGTCGTTTCAATAGAAACGTTACTCGATTTAGAAAGAGAAGTTATAGAACACATAGCATATCATAGCGACGCAATTGATGTGTTAATTCGTCAATGTGAGGGAGCGAGGGAGGCAGTAAAGAAGGAATTGTGGATCGGGAAGGAGATACTCGTGTCCTATAAGAAAATCCTGTCGTTTCCATTGAAACGTTACTCGATTTAGAAGGAGAAGTCATAGAACACATAGTATTCCATAACGTCGCAATTTATGTGTTCATTCGTCAATGTGAGGGAGCCAGGGATGCAGTATAGAAGTAATAGTGTATCGGAAAGGAGATACTCGTATACCAATAGAAAATCCTTTCGTTTCCATAGAAACGTTATTCGATTTAAAAGGAGAAGTCATAGACCCCTTAGTATTTCATAGCGACGCAATTTCTGTGTTAATTCGTCAATGTGAGAGATCGAGGGACGCAGTACAGAAGGAATGGTGCATGGGAAAGGAGATACTCGTATACCAAATGAAAATCCTGTCTTTTCCGTAGAAACGTTACTCGATTTAGAAGGAGAAGTCATAGAATACATAGTATTTCATAGCGATGCAATTTCTGTGTTAAATCGTCAATGTCAGGGAGCGAGAGATGCAGTAAAAACGGACTAGTGCATCGGAAAGGAGATACTCGTATCCAAAAAGAAAAACCTGTCGTTTCCATAGAAACGTTACTCCATTTAGAAGGAGAAGTCATAGAACCCGTAGTATTCCATAGCGACGCGATATCTGTGCTTATTCGTCAATGTGAGGGAACGAGGGATGCAGTAAGGAAGGAAGAGTGCATCGAAAAGGATATACTCGTATCCCATACGAAAATCCTGTCGTTTCAATAGATACGTTACTCGATTTAGAAGGAGAAGTTATAGAACCCATAGTATATCATAGCGACACAATTTCTGTGCTAATTTCTCAATGTGAGGGAGCGAGGGATGCAGTAAAGAAGGAATAGTGCATCGGAAAAGAGATACTCGCATCCCAAAAGAAAATCCTGTCGTTTCCATAGAAACGTTACTCGATTTAGAAGGAGAAAACATAAAACACATAGTATTCCTTAGAGTCGCAATTTCGGTGTTAATTCGTGAATGTGAGGGAGCCAGGGATGCAGTAAAGAACGAATAGTGCATCGGAAAGGAGATACCCGTATATCAAGAGAAAATCCTGTCGTTTCCATAGAAACGTTACTCGATTTAGGAGGAGAAGTCATAGAACCCATAGTATTTCATAGCGACGCAATTTCTGTGTTAATTCGTCAATATGAGGGAGCGAGGGATGCAGTATAGAAGGAATAGTGCATCGAAAAGGAGATACTCGTATCCCAAATGAGAATCCTGTCGTTTCAATAGAAACGTTACTCGATTTAGAAAGAGAATTTATAGAACACATAGCATATCATAGCGACGCAATTGATGTGTTAATTCGTCAATGTGAGGGAGCGAGGGAGGCTGTAAAGAAGGAATTGTGGATCGGAAAGGAGATACTCGTATCCCATAAGAAATTCCTGTCGTTTCCATTGAAACGTTACTGGATTTAGAACGAGAAATCATAGAACACATAGTATTCCATAACGTCGCAATGTGAGGGAGCGAGGGATGCAATTAAGTAGGAATTGTGCATCGGAAAGGAGATACTCGTATACCAAAAGAAGATCCTGTCGTTTCCATAGAAACGTTACTAGATTTAGAAGGAGAAGTCATAGAAGCCATAGTATTTCATTGCGACGCAATTTATGAGTTAATTCGTCAATGTGAGGGAGACTGGGATGCAGTAAAGAAGCAATAGGGCATCGGAACGGAGATAGTCGTATCCCAAAAGAAAATCCTGTCGTTTCCAATGAAACGTTACTCGATTTAGAAGAAGAAGCAATAGAACCCATAGTATTTCATAGCGTCACAATTTCTCTGCTAATTTCTCAGTGTGATGTAGCGAGGGATGCAGTAAAGAAGGAATAGTGCATCGGAAAGGACATACTCGTATCCCAAAATAAAATCCTGTCGTTTCCGTAGAAACGTAACTCGATTTAGAAGGAGAAGTCATAGAACCAATGGTATTTCATAGCGACGCCATTTCCGTGTTAATTTGCCAACCTGAGGAAGCGAGGAATGCAGTTAAGAGGGAATAGTGCATCGGAAAGGAGATACTCGTATCCCAATAGAAAATCCTGACGTTTCCATTGAAACGTTACTCGATTTAGAAGGAGCACTCATAGAACTCATAGTATCTCATAGCGACGCAATGTCTGTGTTAATTCGTCAATGTAAAAAAGCGAGGGAAACAGTAAAGAAGGAATAGTGGATCGGAAAGGAGTTAGTCGTATCCCAAAAGAAAATCCAGTGGTTTTGCATAGAAACAATTCTGGATGTAGAAGGAGATGTCCTAGAACCGATAGTATTTCATAGCGACGCAATTTCTGTGCTTATTCGTCAATGTGAGGGAACGAGGTATGCAGTAATGAAGGAATAGTGCATCGGAAAAGAGATAGTCGTATCCCAAAAGAAAATCCTGTCGTTTCCATAGAACGTTACTCGATTTAGAAGGAGAAGCCACAGAAGAGATAGTATTCCATAGCGTCGCAATTTCTGTGTTAATTCGTCATCTGAGGGAGCGAGGGATGCAGTAAAGAAGGAATAGTGCATCGGAAAGGAGATACTCGTATCCCAATAGAAAATCCTGTCGTTTCAATAGAAACGTTACTCGATTTAGAAGGAGAAGTCATAGAACCCTTAGTATTTCATAGCGACGCAATTTCTTTGAAATTCGTCAATGTGAGGGAGCGAGGGATGCAATTAAGAAGGAATTGTGCATCGGAAAGGAGATACTCGTATACCAAAAGAAAATACCGTCGTTTCCATAGAAACGTTACTCGATTTAGATGGAGAAGTCATAGAGGCATAGTATTTCATAGCGACGCAATTTATGAGTTAATTCGTCGATGTGAGGGAGCCTGGGTTGCAGTAAAGAAGGAATAAGGCATCGGAACGGAGGTAGTCGTATCCCAAAAGAAAATCCTGTCGTTTCCTATAAAACGTTACTCGATTTAGAAGAAGAAGTCATAATACCCATGGTATTTCATAGCGACGCAATTTTATTGTGAATTCGTCAATCTGAGGGAGCGAGGGTTGCAGGAAAGAAGGATTAGTGCAACGGAAAGGAGATACACGTATCACAAAAGAAAATCCTATCATTTCAATAGAATCGTTACACGATTTAGAAGGAGAAGTTATAGAACACATAGTATTTCATTGCGACACAATTTCTGTGCCAATTTCTCAATGTGATGGAGCGAGGGATGCAGTAAAGAAGGAATAGTGCATCGTAAAGGAGATACTCGTATCCCAAAAGAAAATCCTCGATTTAGAAGGAAAAGTCATAGAACCCATAGTATTTCGTAGCGACGCCATTTCAGTGTTAATTCGTCAATGTGAGGGATCAAGGAATGCAGTTAAGAAGGAAAAGTGCATCGGAAAGGAGATACTCATATACCAAAAGAAAATCCTTTCGTTTCAATAGAGACGTTACTCGATTTATAAGGAGAAGTCATAGAACCCATAGAATTCCATAGCGACGCAATTTCTGTGTTAATTCGTCAATGTGAGGGAGCGAGTGATGCAGTAAAGAAGGCATAGTGCATCGGAAAGGAAATACTTGTACCCGAAACGAAAATCCTGTCGATTCAATAGAAACGTTACTCGATATAGAAGGAGAAGTCATAGAACACATAGTATTCCATAGCGTCGCAATTTCTGTGTTAATTAGTCAATGTGAGGGAGCCAGAGATGCAATAAAGAAGGAATAGTGCATCGGAACAGGGATACTCCTATCCCAAAAGAAAATCCTGTCGTTTCAATAGAAACGTTACTCGATTTAGAAGGAGCACTCATAGAACTCATAGTATCTCATAGCGACGCAATTTCTGTGTTAATTCGTCAATGTGAGGGAGAGAGGGATGCAGTAAAGAAGGAATAGTGCATCGGAAAGGAGATACACGTATCCCAAAACAAAATCCTGTTGTTTCCATAGAAACGTTACTCGATTTAGAAGGAGAAGTCATAGAACCCATTGTCATTCATAGTGACGCAAATTCCGTGCTTCTTCGTCAATGTGAGGGAGCCTGGGATGCAGTAAAGAAGGAATAGGGCATCGGAACGGAGGTAGTCGTAACCCAAAAGAAAATCCTGTCGTTTCCTATGAAACGTTACTCGATTTAGAAGAAGAAGTCATAGAACCCATGGTATTTCATAGCGACGCAATTTTATTGTGAGTTCGTCAATCTGAGGGAGCGAGGGTTGCAGGAAAGAAGGAATAGTGCATCGGAAAGGAGATACTCGTATCACAAAAGAAAATCCTTTCATTTCAATAGAATCGTTACACGATTTGGAAGGAGAAGTTATAGAACCCACAGTATTTCATAGCGACACAATTTCTGTTCTAATTTCTCAATGTGATGGAGCGAGGGATGCAGTAAAGAGGGAATAGTGCAACGGAAAGGAGATACTCGTATCCCAAAAGAAAATCCTGTCGTTTCCGTAGAAACGTAACTCGATTTAGAAGGAAAAGTCATAGAACCCATAGTATTTCATAGCGACGCCATTTCAGTGTTAATTCGTCAATGTGAGGGAGCGAGGGATTCAGTAAAGAAGGCATAGTGCATCGGAACGGATATACTCGTATCCCAAACGAAAATCCTGTCGTTTCAATAGAAACTTTACTCGATATAGAAGGAGAAGTCATAGAACACATAATATTCCATAGCGCCGCAATTTCTGTGTTAATTCGTCAATGTGAGGGAGCCAGGGATGCAGTAAAGAAGGAATTGTGCATCGGAACAGAGAAACTCGTATCCCAAAAGAAAATCCTGTCGATTCCGTAGAACCGTTACTCGATTTAGAAGGAGAACTCATAGAGCCCATAGTATTTCATAGAAGTTATAGAACCCATAGTATTTCATAGCGACACATTTTGTGTGCTAATTTCTCAATGTGTGGGAGCGAGGGATGCAGTAAAGAAGGAATAGTGCATCGGAAAAGAGATACTCGTATCCCAAGAAAAAGTCCGTTTGTTTCCATAGAAACGATACTCGATATAGTAGGTCAATTCATAGAACACATAGTATCCCATAGCGTCGCAATTTCTGTGTTAATTCGTCAATGTGAGGGAGCGAGGGATGCAGTAAAGAAGGAATAGTGCATCGGAAAGGAGATACTCGTATCTCAAAAGAAAATCCTGTCGTTTCCGTAGAAACGTAACTCGATTTAGTAGGAGAAGTCAAGGAACCCCTTAGTATTTCATAGCGACGCCATTTCAGTGTTAATTCGTCTATGTGAGTGAGCAAGGGATGCAGTAAAGAAGGAATAGTGCATCGGAAAGGAGATATTCATATACCAAAAGAAAATCCTTACGTTTCAATAGAAACGTTACTCGATTTAGAAGGAGAAGTCATAGAACCCATAGAATTCCATAGCGACGCAATATCTGTGTTAATTCGTCAATGTGAGGGAGCGAGGGATGCAGTAAAGAAGGCATAGTGCATCGGAACGGATATACTCGTATCCCAAACGAAAATCCTGTCGTTTCCATAGAAACGTTCCTCGATTTAGAAGGAGAAGTCATAGAACCCATAGTATTTCATAGCGACGCAATTTCTTTGTTAATTCGTCAATGTGAGGGAGCGAGGGATGCAATTAAGAAGGAACTGTGCATCGGAAAGGAGATACTCGTATACCAAAAGAAAATCATGTCGTTTCCATAGAAACGTTACTCGATTTAGATGGAGACGTCATAGAGCCATAGTATTTCATAGCGACGCAATTTATTAGTTAATTCGTCGATGTGAGGGAGCCTGGGATGCAGTAAAGAAGGAATAGGGCATCGGAACGGAGGTAGTCGTATCCCAAAAGAAAATCCTGTCGTTTCCTATAAAACGTTACTCGATTTAGAAGAAGAAGTCATAGAACCCATGGTATTTCATAGCGACGCAATTTTATTGTGAATTCGTCAATCTGAGGGAGCGAGGGTTGCAGGAAAGAAGGAATAGTGCATCGGAAAGGAGATACTCGTATCACAAAAGAAAATCCTGTCATTTCAATAGAATCGTTACACGATTTAGAAGGAGAAGTTATAGAACCCATAGTATTTCATTGCGACACAATTTCTGTGCTAATTTCTCAATGTGATGGAGCAAGGAATGCAGTTAAGAAGGAAAAGTGCATCGGAAAGGAGATACTCATATACCAAAAGAAAATCCTTTCGTTTCAATAGAGACGTTACTCGATTTATAAGGAGAAGTCATAGAACCCATAGAATTCCATAGCGACGCAATTTCTGTGTTAATTCGTCAATGTGAGGGAGCGAGGGATGCAGTAAAGAAGGCATAGTGCATCGGAAAGGAAATACTTGTACCCGAAACGAAAATCCGATCGGTTCAATAGAAACGTTACTCGATATAGAAGGAGAAGTCATAGAACACATAGTATTCCATAGCGTCGCAATTTCTGTGTTAATTAGTCAATGTGAGGGAGCCAGAGATGCAATAAAGAAGGAATAGTGCATCGGAACAGGGATACTCGTATCCCGAAAGAAAATTCTGTCGTTTTCATAGATACGTTACTCGATTTAGAAGGAGATGTCATAGAACCAATGGTATTTCATAGCGACGCAATTTCCGTGTTAATTTGCCAACCTGAGGAAGCGAGGAAAGCAGTTAAGAGGGAATAGTGCATCGGAAAGGAGATACTCGTATCCCAATAGAAAATCCTGACGTTTCCTTCGAAACGTTACTCGATTTAGAAGGAGCACTCATAGAACTCATAGTCTCTCATAGCGACGCAATTTCTGTGTTAATTCGTCAATGTGAGGGAGCGAGGGATGCAGTAAAGAAGGAATAGTGCATCGGAAAGGAGTTAGTCGTATCCCAAAAGAAAATCCAGTGGTTTCCATTGAAACAATTCTGGATGTAGAAGGAGATGTCATAGAACCGATAGTATTTCATAGCGACGTAATTTCTGTGCTTATTCGTCAATGTGAGGGAACGAGGGATGCAGTAATGAAGGAATAGTGCATCGGAAAGGAGATAGTCGTATCCCAAAAGAAAATCCTGTCGTTTCCATAGAACGTTACTCGATTTAGAAGGAGGAGCCACAGAAAAGATAGTATTCCATAGCGTCGCAATATCTGAGTTAATTCGTCAATGTGAGGGAGCGAGGGATGTAGTAAAGAGGGAATAGTGCTTCGGAAAGGAGATACTCGTATCCCAAAAGAAAATCCCGTCGTTTACATAGAAACGTTACTCGATTTAGAAGGAGAAGTTATAGAACCCATAGTATTTCACTGTGACACGAATTCTGTGTTAATTCGCCAATGTGAGGGAGCGAGGGATGCAGTAAAGAAGGAATAGTGCATCGGAAAGGAGATACACGTATCCCAAAACAAAATCCTGTTGTTTCCATAGAAACGTTACTCGATTTAGAAGGAGAAGTCATAGAACCCATAGTCATTCATAGCGACGCAAATTCTGTGCTTCTTCGTCAATGTGAGGGAGCCTGGGATGCAGTAAAGAAGGAATAGGGCATCGGAACGGAGGTAGTCGTAACCCAAAAGAAAATCCTGTCGTTTCCTATGATACGTTACTCGATTTAGAAGAAGAAGTCATAGAACCCATGGTACTTCATAGCGACGCAATTTTATTGTGAGTTCGTCAATCTGAGGGAGCGAGGGTTGCAGGAAAGAAGGAATAGTGCATCGGAAAGGAGATACTCGTATGACAAAAGAAAATCCTTTCATTTCAATAGAATCGTTACACGATTTAGAAGGAGAAGTTATAGAACCCATAGTATTTCATAGCGACACAATTTCTGTTCTAATTTCTCAATGTGATGGAGCGAGGGATGCAGTAAAGAAGGAATAGTGCATCGGAAAGGAGATACTCGTATCCCAAAAGAAAATCCTGTCGTTTCCGTAGAAACGTATCTCGATTTAGAAGGAGAAGTCATAGAACCCATAGTATTTCATAGCGACGCCATTTCAGTGTTAATTCGTCAATGTGAGGGAGCAAGGGATGCAGTTAAGAAGGAATAGTGCATCGGAAAGGAGATTCTCATATACCAAAAGAAAATCCTTTCGTTTCAATAGAAACGTTACTCGATTTAGAAGGAGAAGTCATAAAACCCAATGAATTCCATAGCGCCGCAATTTCTGTGTTAATTCGTCAATGTGAGGGAGCCAGGGATGCAGTAAAGAAGGAATAGTGCATCGGAACAGAGATACTCGTATCCCAAAAGAAAATCCTGTCGATTCCGTGGAACCGTTACTCGATTTAGAAGGAGAACTCATAGAGCCCATAGTATTTCATAGAAGTTATAGAACCCATAGTATTTCATAGCGACACAGTTTGTGTGCTAATTTCTCAATGTGAGGGAGCGAGGGATGCAGTAAAGAAGGAATAGTGCATCGGAAAGGAGATACTCGTATCTCAATAGAAAATCCTGTCGTTTCCGTAGAAACGTAACTCGATTTAGTAGGAGAAGTCAAGGAACCCCTTAGTATTTCATAGCGACGCCATTTCAGTCTTAATTCGTCTATGTGAGTGAGCAAGGGATGCAGTAAAGAAGGAATAGTGCATCGGAAAGGAGATATTCATATACCAAAAGAAAATCCTTACGTTTCAATAGAAACGTTACTCGATTTAGAAGGAGAAGTCATAGAACCCATAAAATTCCATAGCGACGCAATATCTGTGTTAATTCGTCAATGTGAGGTAGCGAGGGATGCAGTAAAGAAGGCATAGTGCATCGGAACGGATATACTCGTATCCCAAACGAAAATCCTGTCGTTTCCATAGAAACGTTACTCGATTTAGAAGGAGAAGTCATAGAACCCATAGTATTTCATAGCGACGCAATTTCTTTGTTAATTCGTCAATGTGAGGGAGCGAGGGATGCAATTAAGAAGGAATTGTGCATCGGAAAGGAGATACTCGTATACCAAAAGAAAATCCTGTTGTTTCCATAGAAACGTTACTCGATTTAGATGGAGAAGTGATAGAGCCACAGTATTTCATAGCGACGCAATTTATGAGTTAATTCGTCGATGTGAGGGAGCCTGGGATGCAGTAAAGAAGGAATAGGGCATCGGAACGGAGGTAGTCGTATCCCAAAAGAAAATCCTGTCGCTTCCTATAAAACATTACTCGATTTAGAAGAAGAAATCATAGAACCCATGGTATTTCATAGCGACGCAATTTTATTGTGAATTTGTCAATCTGAGGGAGCGAGGGTTGCAGGAAAAAAGGATTAGTGCATCGGAAAGGAGATACTCGTATCACAAAAGAAAATCCTGTCATTTCAATAGAATCGTTACACGATTTAGAAGGAGAAGTTATAGAACCCATAGTATTTCATAGCGACACAATTTCTGTGCTAATTTCTCAATGTGATGGAGCGAGGGATGCAGTAAAGAAGGAATAGTGCATCGGAAAGGAGATACTCGTATCCCAAAAGAAAATCCTGTCGTTTCCGTAGAAACGTAACGCGATTTAGAAGGAAAAGTCATAGAACCCATAGTATTTCGTAGCGACGCCATTTCAGTGTTAATTCGTCAATGTGAGGGAGCAAGGAATGCAGTTAAGAAGGAAAAGTGCATCGGAAAGGAGATACTCATATACCAAAAGAAAATCCTTTCGTTTCAATAGAGACGTTACTCGATTTATAAGGAGAAGTCATAGAACCCGTAGAATTCCATAGCGACGCAATTTCTGTGTTAAATTGTCAATGTGAGGGAGCGAGGGATGCAGTAAAAAAGGCATAGTGCATCGGAAAGGAAATACTTGTACCCGAAACGAAAATCCTGTCGATTCAATAGAAACGTTACTCGATATAGAAGGAGAAGTCATAGAACCCATAGTCATTCATAGCGACGCAAATTCTGTGCTACTTCGTCAATGTGAGGGAGCCTGGGATGCAGTAAAGAAGGAATAGGGCATCGGAACGGAGGTAGTCGTAACCCAAAAGAAAATCCTGTCGTATCCTATGAAACGTTACTCGATTTAGAAGATGAAATCATGGAACCCATGGTATTTCATAGCGACGCAATTTTATTGTGAATTCGTCAATCTGAGGGAGCGAGGGTTGCAGGAAAGAAGGAATAGTGCATCGGAAAGGAGATACTCGTATCACAAAAGAAAATCCTTTCATTTCAATAGAATCGTTACACGATTTAGAAGGAGAAGTTATAGAACCCATAGTATTTCATAGCGACACAATTTCTGTTCTAATTTCTCAATGTGATGGAGCGAGGGATGCAGTAAAGAAGGAATAGAGCATCGGAAAGGAGATACTCGTATCCCAAAAGAAAATCCTGTCGATTCCGTAGAACCGTTACTCGATTTAGAAGGAGAACTCATAGAGCCCATAGTATTTCAGAGAAGTTATAGAACCCAAAGTATTTCATAGCGACACATTTTGTGTGCTAATTTCTCAATGTGTGGGAGCGAGGGATGCAGTAAAGAAGGAATAGTGCATCGGAAAAGAGATACTCGTAACCCAAGAAAAAGTCCGTTTGTTTCCATAGAAACGATACTCGATATAGTAGGTCAAGTCATAGAACACATAGTATCACATAGCGTCGCAATTTCTGTGTTAATTCGTCAATGTGAGGGAGCGAGGGATGCAGTAAAGAACGAATAGTGCATCGGAAAGGAGATACTCGTATCTCAAAAGAAAATCCTGTCGTTTCCGTAGAAACGTAACTCGATTTAGTAGGAGAAGTCAAGGAACCCCTTAGTATTTCATAGCGACGCCATTTCAGTGTTAATTCGTCTATGTGAGTGAGCAAGGGATGCAGTAAAGAAGGAATAGTGCATCGGAAAGGAGATATTCATATACCAAAAGAAAATCCTTACGTTTCAATAGAAACGTTACTCGATTTAGAAGGAAAAGTCATAGAACCCATAGAATTCCATAGCGACGCAATATCTGTGTTAATTCGTCAATGTGAGGGAGCGAGGGATGCAGTAAAGAAGGCATAGTGCATCGGAACGGATATACTCGTATCCCAAACGAAAACCCTGTCGTTTCAATAGAAACGTTACTCCATATAGAGGGAGAAGTCAAAGAACACATAGTATTCCATAGCGTCGCACTTTCTGTGTTAATTCGTCAATGTGAGGGAGCCAGGGTTGCAGTAGAGAAGGAATAGTGCATCGGAAAGGAGATACTCGTATCTCAAAAGAAAATCCTGTCGTTTCCATAGAAACGTTACTCGATTTAGAAGGAGAAGTCATAAAACCCATAGTATTTCATAGCGACGCAATTTCTTTGTTAATTCGTCAATCTGAGGGAGCGAGGGATGCAATTAAGAAGGAATTGTGCATCGGAAAGGAGATACTCGTATCCCAAAAGAAAATCCTGTCGTTTCCATAGAAACGTTACTCGATTTAGAAGGAGAAGTTATAGAGCCCATAGTATTTCACTGTGACACGAATTCTGTGTTAATTCGCCAATGTGAGGGAGCGAGGGATGCAGTAAAGAAGGAATAGTGCATCGGAAAGGAGATACACGTATCCCAAACCAAAATCCTGTTGTTTCCATAGAAACGTTACTCGATTTAGAAGGAGAAGTCATAGAACCCATTGTCATTCATAGCGACGCAAATTCTGTGCTTCTTCGTCAATGTGAGTGAGCCTGGGATGCAGTAAAGAAGGAATAGGGCATCGGAACGGAGGTAGTCGTATCCCAAAAGAAGATCCTGTCGTTTCCTATGAAACGTTACTCGATTTAGAAGAAGAAGTCATAGAACCCATGGTATTTCATAGCGACGCAATTTTATTGTGAATTCGTCAATCTGAGGGAGCGAGGGTTGCCGGAAAGAAGGAATAGTGCATCGGAAAGGAGATACTCGTATCACAAAAGAAAATCCTTTCATTTCAATAGAAAAGTTACTCGATTTAGAAGGAGAAGTCATAGAACCCATAGAATTCCATAGCGACGCAATTTCTGTGTTAATTCGTCAATGTGAGGGAGCGAGGGATGCAGTAAAGAAGGCATAGTGCATCGGAACGGATATACTCGTATCCCAAACGTAAATCCTGTCGTTTCAATAGAAACTTTACTCGATATAGAATGAGAAGTCATAGAACACATAGTATTCCATAGCACCGCAATTTCTGTGTTAATTCGTCAATGTGAGGGAGCCAGGGATGCAGTAAAGAAGGAATAGTGCATCGGAACAGAGATACTCGTATCCCAAAAGAAAATCCTGTCGATTCCGTAGAACCGTTACTCGATTTAGAAGGAGAACTCATAGAGCCCATAGTATTTCATAGAAGTTATAGAACCCATAGTATTTCATAGCGACACATTTTGTGTGCTAATTTCTCAATGTGTGGGAGCGAGGGATGCAGTAAAGAAGGAATAGTGCATCGGAAAAGAGATACTCGTATCCCAAGAAAAAATCCGTTTGTTTCCATAGAAACGTTACTCGATATAGTAGGTCAAGTCATAGAACACATAGTATCCCATAGCGTCGCAATTTCTGTGTTAATTCGTCAATGTGAGGGAGCGAGGGATGCAGTAAAGAAGGAATAGTGCATCGGAAAGGAGATACTCGTATCTCAAAAGAAAATCCTGTCGTTTCCGTAGAAACGTAACTGGATTTAGTAGGAGAGGTCAAGGAACCCCTTAGTATTTCATAGCGACGCCATTTCAGTGTTAATTCGTCTATGTGAGGGAGCAAGGGATGCAGTAAAGAAGGAATAGTGCATCGGAAAGGAGATACTCATATACCAAAAGAAAATCCTTTCGTTTCAATAGAAACGTTACTCGATTTAGATGGAGAAGTCATAGAACCCATAGAATTCCATAGTGACGCAATATCTGTGTTAATTCGTCAATGTGAGGGAGCCAGGGATGCAGTAAAGAAGGCATAGTGCATCGGAACGGATATACTCGTATCCCAAACGAAAATCCTGACGTTTCAATAGAAACGTTACTACATATAGAGGGAGAAGTCATAGAACACATAGTATTTCATAGCGACGCAATTTCTTTGTTAATTCGTCAATGTGAGGGAGCGAGGGATGCAATTAAGAAGGAATTGTGCATCGGAAAGGAGACACTCGTATACCAAGAGAAAATCCTGTCGTTTCCATAGAAACGTTACTCGATTTAGATGGAGAAGTCATAGAGCCATAGTATTTCATAGCGACGCAATTTATGAGTTAATTCGTCGATGTGAGGG
Source organism: Schistocerca piceifrons (assembly GCF_021461385.2). Classification (NCBI taxonomy): domain Eukaryota; kingdom Metazoa; phylum Arthropoda; class Insecta; order Orthoptera; family Acrididae; genus Schistocerca; species Schistocerca piceifrons. Next base: position 1,258,345 of record NW_025728232.1, read on the forward strand.
AGCCTGGGATGCAGTAAAGAAGGAATAGGGTTTCGGAACTCAGGCAGTCGTATCCCAAAAGAAAATCCTGTCGTTTCCTATAAAACGTTACTCGATTTAGAAGAAGAAGTCATAGAGCCTATGGTATTTCATAGCGACGCAATTTTATTGTGAATTCGTCAATCTGAGGGAGCGAGGGGTGCAGGAAAGAAGGAATAGTGCATCGGAAAGGAGATACTCGTATCACAAAAGAAAATCCTGTCATTTCAATAGAATCGTTACACGATTTAGAAGGAGAAGTTATAGAACCCATAGTATTTCATAGCGACACAATTTCTGTGCTAATTTCTCAATGTGATGGAGCGAGGGATGCAGTAAAGAGGGAATAGTGCATCGGAAAGGAGATACTCGTATCCCAAAAGAAAATCCTGTCGTTTCCGTAGAAACGTAACTCGATTTAGAAGGAGAAGTCATAGAACCCATAGTATTTCGTAGCGACGCCATGTCAGTGTTAATTCGTCAATGTGAGGGAGCAAGGAATGCAGTTAAGAAGGAGAAGTGCATCGGAAAGGAGATACTCATATACCAAAAGAAAATCCTTTCGTTTCAATAGAGACGTTACTTGATTTATAAGGAGAAGTCATAGAACCCATAGAATTCCATAGCGACGCAATTTCTGTGTTAATTCGTCAATGTGAGGGAGCGAGGGATGCAGTAAAGAAGGCATAGTGTATCGGAAAGGATATACCTGCACCCGAAACGAAAATCCTGTCGATTCAATAGAAACGTTACTCGATATAGAAGGAGAAGTCATAGAACACATAGTATTCCATAACGTCGCAATTTCTGTGTTAATTCGTCAATGTGAGGGAGCCAGGGATGCAGTAAAGAAGGAATAGTGCATCGGAACAGAGATACTCGTATCCCAAAAGAAAATCCTGTCATTTCCGTAGAACCGTTACTCGATTTAGAATGAGCACTCATAGAGCCCATAGTATTTCATAGAGGTTATAGAACCCATAGTATTTCATAGCGACACATTTCGTGTGCTATTTTCTCAATGTGTGGGAGCGAGGGATGCAGTTAAGAAGGAATAGTGCAACGGAAAAGAGATACTCGTATCCCAAGAAAAAATCCGTTTGTTTCCATTGAAACGTTACTCGATATATTAGGTCAAGTCATAGAACACATAGTATTCCATAGCGTCGCAATTTCTGTGTTAATTCGTCAATGTGAGGGAGCGAGGGATGCAGTAAAGAAGGAATAGTGCATCGGAAAGGAGATACTCGTATCTCAAAAGAAAATCCTGTCGTTTCCGTAGAAACGTAACTCGATTTAGTAGGAGAAGTCAAAGAACCCCTTAGTACTTCATAGCGACGCCATTTCAGTGTTAATTCGTCTATGTGAGGGAGCAAGGGATGCAGTAAAGAAGGAATAGTGCATCGGAAAGGAGATACTCATATACCAAAAGAAAATCCTTTCGTTTCAATAGAAACGTTACTCGATTTAGAAGGAGAAGTCATAGAACCCATAGAATTCCATAGCGACGCAATATCTGTGTTAATTCGTCAATGTGAGGGAGCGAGGGATGCAGTAAAGAAGGCATAGTGCATCGGAAAGAATATACTCGTATCCCAAACTAAAATCCTGTCGTCTCAATAGAAACGTTACTCCATATAGAGCGAGAAGTCATAGAACACATAGTATTCCATAGCGTCGCAATTTCTGTGTTAATTCGTCAATGTGAGGGAGCCAGGGTTGCAGTAAAGAAGGAATAGTGCATCGGAAAGGAGATACTCGTATCCCAAAAGAAATTCCTGTCGTTTCCATAGATACGTTACTCGATTTAGAAGGAGATGTCATAGAACCAATGGTATTTCATAGCGACGCAATTTCCGGGTTAATTTGCCAACCTGTGGGCGCGAGGAATGCAGTTAAGAGGGAACAGTGCATCGGAAAGGAGATACTCGTTTCCCAATAGAAAATCCTGACGTTTCCATAGATACGTTACTCGATTTAGAAGGAGCAGTCATAGAACTCATAGTATCTCATAGCCACGCAATTTCTGTGTTAAGTCGTCAGTGTGAGGGAGCGAGATATGCAGTAGAGAAGGAATAGTGCATCGGAAAGGAGATAGTCGTATCCCAAAAGAAAATCCTGTCGTTTCCATAGAATCGTTACTCGATTTAGAAGGACAAGCTACAGAATAGATAGTATTCCATAGCGTCGCAATTTCTGCGTTAATTCGTCAATGTGAGGAACGAGGGATGCAGTAAAGAAGGAATTGTGCATCGGAAAGGAAATACTCGTATCCCAAAAGGAAATCCTGTCGTTTCCATAGAAACGTTACTCGATTTAGAAGGAGAAGGCGTAGAACCCATAGTATTTCATATCGACGCAATTTCTGTGTTAATTCGTCAGTGTGAGGAAGCGAGGGATGCAATTAAGAAGGAAATGTTCATCGGAAAGGAGATACTCGTATACCAAAAGAAAATCCTGTCGTTTCCATAGAAACGTTACTCGATTTAGAAGGAGAAGTCATAGAACCCATAGTATTTCATAACGACGCAATTTCTGTGTTAATTCGTCAGTGTGAGGGAGCGAGGGATGCAATTAAGAAGGAAATGTGCATCGGAAAGGAGATACTCGTATACCAAAAGAAAATCCTGTCGTTTCCATAGAAACGTTACTCGATTTAGAAGGAGAAGTCATAGAACCCATAGTATTTCATAGCGACGCAATTTCTGTGTTATTTCGTCAGTGTGAGGGAGCGAGGGATGCAATTAAGAAGGAAATGTGCATCGGAAAGGAGATACTCGTATACCAAAAGAAAATCCTGTCGTCTCCATAGAAACGTTACTCGATTTAGAAGGAGAAGTCATAGAACCCATAGTATTTCATAGCGACGCAATTTTATTGTGAATTCGTCAATCTGAGTGAGCGAGGGTTGCAGGAAAGAAGGAATAGTGCATCGGAAAGGAGATACTCGTTTCCCAAAGAAAATCCTGTCGTTTCCATAGAAACATAACTCGATTTGGAAGGAGAAGTCATAGAACCCATAGTATTTCATAGGGACGCCATTTCAGTGTTAATTCGTCAATGCGAGGAAGCAAGGGATGCAGTATGGAAGGAATAGTGCATCGGAAAGGAGATATTCATATACCAAAAGAAAATCCTTTCGTTTCAATAGAAACGTTACTCGATATAGAAGGAGAAGTCATAGAACCCATAGAATTCCATAGCGACGCAATTTCTGTGTTAATTCGTCAATGTGAGGGAGCGAGGGATGCAGTAAAGAAGGCATAGTGCATCGGAAAGGATATACTCGTATACCAAAAGAAAATCCTGTCGTTTCCATAGAAACGTTACTCGATTTAGAAGGAGAAGTCATAGAACTCATAGTATTTCATAGCGACGCAATTTCTGTGTTAACTCGTCAATGTGAGGGAGCGAGGGATGCAGTTAAGAAGGAATAGTGCATCGGAAAGGTGTTAGTCGTATCCCAAAAGAAAATCCTGTCGTTTCCATAGAAACAATTCTCGATGTAGAAGGAGAAGTCTTAGAACCGATAGCATTTCATAGCGACGCAATTTATGTGCTTATTAGTCAACGTGAGGGAGCGAGGGATGCAGTAAAGAAGGAATAGTGCATCGGAAAAGAGATACTCGTATCCCAAAAGAAAATCCTTTTGTTTCCATAGAAACGTTACTCGATATAGAAGGAGAAGTCATAGAACACATAGTATTGAATAGCGTCGCAATTTCTGTGTTAATTCGTCAATGTGAGGGAGCCAGGGATGCAGTAAAGAAGGAATAGTGCATCGGAAAGGAGATACTCGTATCCCAAAAGAAAATCCTGTCGTTTCCGTAGAAACGTAACTCGATTTAGAAGGAGAAGTCATAGAACTCATAGTATTTCATAGCGACGCCATTTCAGTGTTAATTCGTCAATGTGAGCGAGCAAGGGATGCAGTGAAGAAGGAATAGTTCATCGGAAAGGCGATACCTGTATACCAAAAGAAATCCTTTCGTTTCAATAGAAACGTTACTCGATATAGAAGGAAAAGTCGTAGAACACATAATATTCCATAGCGTCGCAATTTCTGTGTTAATTCCTCAATGTGAGGGAGCCAGGGATGCAGTAAAGAAGGAATAGTGCATCGGAAAGGAAATGCTCGTATCCCAAAGAAAATCCTGTCGTTTCCGTAGAAACGTAACTCGATTTAGAACGAGAAGACTTGGAACCCATAGTATTTCATGGCGATGCCATTTCTGTGTTATTTCGTCAATGTGAGGGAGCGAGGGATGCAGTAAAGAAGGAATAGTGCACCGGAAAGGAGATACTCGTAAACCAAAAGAAAATCGTGTCGTTTCCATAGAAACGTTACTCGATTTAGAAGGAGAAGTCACAGAACACATAATATTCCATAGCGTCGCAATTTCTGTATTAATTCGTCAATGTGAGGGAACGAGGGATGCAGTGAAGAAGGAATAGTGCATCGGAAAGGAGATACTCGTATCCCAAAGAAAATCCTGTCGTTTCCGTAGAAACGTAACTCGATTTAGAACGAGAAGGCTTGGCACACATAGTATTTCATAGCGATACCATTTCTGTGTTATTTCGTCAATGTGAGGGAGCGAGGGATGCAGTAAAGAAGGAATAGTGCATCAGAAAGCAGATACTCGGATCCCAAAAGAAAATCCTGTCGTTTCCATAGAAACGTTACTCGATTTGGAAGGAGAAGTCATAGAAGCCATAGTATTTCATAGCGACGCAAATTATGAGTTAATTCGTCAATGTGACGGAGCCTGGGATGCAGTAAAGAAGGAATAGGGCAAGGGAAAGAGATAGTCGTATCCCAAAAGAAAATTCTGTCGTTTCCGTAGAAACGTAACTCGATTTAGAACGAGAAGACTTGGAACACATAGTATTTCATAGCGAAGCCATTTCTGTGTTATTTCGTCAATGTGAGAGAGCGAGGGATGCAGTAAAGAAGGAATAGTGCATCGGAAAGGATATACTCGATAACCAAAAGAAAATGCTCTCGTTTCCATAGAAACGTTACTCGATTTAGAAAGAGATGTCATAGAACACATTGGATATCATAGCGACGCAATTTCTGTGCTTATTCGTCAATGTGAGGGAGCGAGGGATGCAGTAAAGAAGGCATAGTGTATCGGAAAGGATATACCTGTACCCGAAACGAAAATCCTGTCGATTCAATAGAAACGTTACTCGATATAGAAGGAGAAGTCATAGAACACATAGTATTCCATAACGTCGCAATTTCTGTGTTAATTCGTCAATGTGAGGGAGCCAGGGATGCAGTAAAGAAGGAATAGTGCATCGGAACAGAGATACTCGTATCCCAAAAGAAAATCCTGTCGTTTCCGTAGAACCGTTACTCGATTTAGAAGGAGCACTCATAGAGCCCATAGTATTTCATAGAAGTTATAGAACCCATAGTATTTCATAGCGACACATTTCGTGTGCTATTTTCTCAATGTGTGGGAGCGAGGGATGCAGTAAAGAAGGAATAGTGCAACGGAAAAGAGATACTCGTATCCCAAGAAAAAATCCGTTTGTTTCCATTGAAACGTTACTCGATATATTAGGTCAAGTCATAGAACACATAGTATTCCATAGCGTCGCAATTTCTGTGTTAATTCGTCAATGTGAGGGAGCGAGGGATGCAGTAAAGAAGGAATAGTGCATCGGAAAGAATATACTCGTATCCCAAACTAAAATCCCGTCGTCTCAATAGAAACGTTACTCCATATAGAGCGAGAAGTCATAGAACACATAGTATTCCATAGCGTCGCAATTTCTGTGTTAATTCGTCAATGTGAGGGAGCCAGGGTTGCAGTAGAGAAGGAATAGTGCATCGGAAAGGAGATACTCGTATCCCAAAAGAAATTCCTGTCGTTTCCATAGATACGTTACTCGATTTAGAAGGAGATGTCATAGAACCAATGGTATTTCATAGCGACGCAATTTCCGTGTTAATTTGCCAACCTGTGGGCGCGAGGAATGCAGTTAAGAGGGAACAGTGCATCGGAAAGGAGATACTCGTTTCCCAATAGAAAATCCTGACGTTTCCATAGAAACGTTACTCGATTTAGAAGGAGCAGTCATAGAACTCATAGTATCTCATAGCCACGCAATTTCTGTGTTAAGTCGTCAGTGTGAGGGAGCGAGATATGCAGTAAAGAAGGAATAGTGCATCGGAAAGGAGATAGTCGTATCCCAAAAGAAAATCCTGTCGTTTCCATAGAATCGTTACTCGATTTAGAAGGACAAGCTACAGAATAGATAGTATTCCATAGCGTCGCAATTTCTGCGTTAATTCGTCAATGTGAGGAACGAGGGATGCAGTAAAGAAGGAATTGTGCATCGGAAAGGAAATACTCGTATCCCAAAAGGAAATCCTGTCGTTTCCATAGAAACGTTACTCGATTTAGAAGGAGAAGGCGTAGAACCCATAGTATTTCATAGCGACGCAATTTCTGTGTTAATTCGTCAGTGTGAGGGAGCGAGGGATGCAATTAAGAAGGAAATGTGCATCGGAAAGGAGATACTCGTATACCAAAAGAAAATCCTGTCGTTTCCATAGAAACGTTACTCGATTTAGAAGGAGAAGTCATAGAACCCATAGTATTTCATAGCGACGCAATTTCTGTGTTAATTCGTCAGTGTGAGGGAGCGAGGGATGCAATTAAGAAGGAAATGTGCATCGGAAAGGAGATACTCGTATACGAAAAGAAAATCCTGTCGTCTCCATAGAAACGTTACTCGATTTAGAAGGAGAAGTCATAGAACCCATAGTATTTCATAGCGACGCAATTTTATTGTGAATTCGTCAATCTGAGTGAGCGAGGGTTGCAGGAAAGAAGTAATAGTGCATCGGAAAGGAGATACTCGTTTCCCAAAGAAAATCCTGTCGTTTCCATAGAAACATAACTCGATTTGGAAGGAGAAGTCATAGAACCCATAGTATTTCATAGCGACGCCATTTCAGTGTTAATTCGTCAATGCGAGGAAGCAAGGGATGCAGTATGGATGGAATAGTGCATCGGAAAGGAGATATTCATATACCAAAAGAAAATCCTTTCGTTTCAATAGAAACGTTACTCGATATAGAAGGAGAAGTCATAGAACCCATAGAATTCCATAGCGACGCAATTTCTGTGTTAATTCGTCAATGTGAGGGAGCGAGGGATGCAGTAAAGAAGGCATAGTGCATCGGATAGGATATACTCGTATACCAAAAGAAAATCCTGTCGTTTCCATAGAAACGTTACTCGATTTAGAAGGAGAAGTCATAGAACTCATAGTATTTCATAGCGACGCAATTTCTGTGTTAACTCGTCAATGTGAGGGAGCGAGGGATGCAGTAAAGAAGGAATAGTGCATCGGAAAGGTGTTAGTCGTATCCCAAAAGAAAATCCTGTCGTTTCCATAGAAACAATTCTCGATGTAGAAGGAGAAGTCTTAGAACCGATAGCATTTCATAGCGACGCAATTTCTGTGCTTATTAGTCAATGTGAGGGAACGAGGGATGCAGTAAAGAAGGAATAGTGCATCGGAAAGGAGTTACTCGTTTCCCAAAGAAAATCCTGTCGTTTCCATAGAAACGTCACTCATTTTAGGAGGACAAGTCATAGAACACATAGTATTTCATAGCGACGCAATTTCATTGTTAATTCGTCAATGTGTGGGAGCGAGATATGCAGTAAAGAAGGAATAGTGCATAGGAAAGGAGATAGTCGTGTCCCAAAGGAAAATCCTGTCGTTTCCATAGAAACGTTACTCTATTTAGAAGGAGAAGCGACAGAGCAGATAGTATTCCATAGCGTCGCAATTTCTGTGTTAATTCGTCAATGTGAGGGAGCTAGGGATGCTGTAAAGAAGGAATAGTTCATCGGAAAGAAGATACTCGTATCCCAAAAGAAAATCCTTTCGTTTCCATCGAAACGTTACTCGATTTAGAAGGAGAAGTCATAGAACCCATAGTATTTCATAGCGACGCAATTTCTGTGTTAATTCGTCCATGTGAGGGAGCGAGGGATGCAATTAAGAAGAAATAGTGCATCGGAAAGGTGACACTCGTATACGAAAAGAAAATCTTGTCGTTTCCATAGAAACGTTATTCGATTTAGGACAAGTCATAGAAGCCATAGTATTTCATAGCGTCGCAATTTATGAGTTAATTCGTCAACGTGAGGGAACCTGGGATGCAGTAAAGAAGGAATAGGGCATCGGAAACGAGATAGTCGTATCCCAAAAGACAATCCTGTCGTTTCCACAGAAACGTTACTCGATTTAGAAGAAGAAGTCATAGAACCCACAGTATTTCATAGCGACGCAATTTTATTGTGAATTCGTCATTTTGATGGAGCGAGGGTTGCAGGAAAGAAGGAATAAAGCATCGGAAAAGAGATACTCTAATCACAAAAGAAAATCCTGTCGTTTCAATAGAATCGTTACACGATTTAGAAGGAGAAGTTATAGAACCCATAGTATTTCATAGCGACACAATTTCTGTGCTAATTTCTCAACGTGAGGGAGCGAGGGATGCAGTAAAGAAGGAATAGTGCATCGGAAAAGAGATACTCGTATCCCAAACGAAAATCCTTTTGTTTCCATAGAAACGTTACTCGATATAGAAGGAGAAGTCATAGAACACATAGTATTGAATAGCGTCGCAATTTCTGTGTTAATTCGTCAATGTGAGGGAGCCAGGGATGCAGTAAAGAAGGAATAGTGCATCGGAAAGGAGATACTCGTATCCCAAAAGAAAATCCTGTCGTTTCCGTAGAAACGTAACTCGATTTAGAAGGAGAAGTCATAGAACTCATAGTATTTCATAGCGACGCCATTTCAGTGTTAATTCGTCAATGTGAGCGAGCAAGGGATGCAGTGAAGAAGGAATAGTTCATCGGAAAGGCGATACCTGTATACCAAAAGAAATCCTTTCGTTTCAATAGAAACGTTACTCGATATAGAAGGAGAAGTCGTAGAACACATAATATTCCATAGCGTCGCAATTTCTGTGTTAATTCCTCAATGTGAGGGAGCCAGGGATGCAGTAAAGAAGGAATAGTGCATCGGAAAGGAAATGCTCGTATCCCAAAGAAAATCCTGTCGTTTCCGTAGAAACGTAACTCGATTTAGAACGAGAAGACTTGGAACCCATAGTATTTCATGGCGATGCCATTTCTGTGTTATTTCGTCAATGTGAGGGAGCGAGGGATGCAGTAAAGAAGGAATAGTGCACCGGAAAGGAGATACTCGTAAACCAAAAGAAAATCGTGTCGTTTCCATAGAAACGTTACTCGATTTAGAAGGAGAAGTCACAGAACAGATAGTATTCCATAGCGTCGCAATTTCTGTATTAATTCGTCAATGTGAGGGAACGAGGGATGCAGTGAAGAAGGAATAGTGCATCGGAAAGGAGATACTCGTATCCCAAAGAAAATCCTGTCGTTTCCGTAGAAACGTAACTCGATTTAGAACGAGAAGGCTTGGCACACATAGTATTTCATAGCGATACCATTTCTGTGTTATTTCGTCAATGTGAGGGAGCGAGGGATGCAGTAAAGAAGGAATAGTGCATCAGAAAGCAGATACTCGGATCCCAAAAGAAAATCCTGTCGTTTCCATAGAAACGTTACTCGATTTAGAAGGAGAAGTCATAGAAGCCATAGTATTTCATAGCGACGCAAATTATGAGTTAATTCGTCAATGTGACGGAGCCTGGGATGCAGTAAAGAAGGAATAGGGCAAGGGAAAGAGATAGTCGTATCCCAAAAGAAAATTCTGTCGTTTCCGTAGAAACGTAACTCGATTTAGAACGAGAAGACTTGGAACACATAGTATTTCATAGCGAAGCCATTTCTGTGTTATTTCGTCAATGTGAGGGAGCGAGGGATGCAGTAAAGAAGGAATAGTGCATCGGAAAGGAGATACTCGATAACCAAAAGAAAATGCTCTCGTTTCCATAGAAACGTTACTCGATTTAGAAAGAGATGTCATAGAACACATTGGATATCATAGCGACGCAATTTCTGTGCTTATTCGTCAATGTGAGGGAATGAGGGATGCAGTAAAGTAGGAATAGTGCATCGGAAAGGAGATACTCGTATCCCAAAGAAAATCCTGTCGTTTCCGTAGAAACGTAACTCGATTTAGAACGAGAAGGCTTGGAACACATAGTATTTCATAGCGACGCAAATTCTGTGTTAATTCGTCAATGTGAGGGAGCGAGGGATGCAGTAAAGAAGGAATAGTGCATCGGAAAGGAGATAGTCGTATCACAAAGGAACATCCTGTTGTTTCCATAGAGACGTTACTCGATTTAGAAGGAGAAGTCATAGAACCCATAGTATTTCATATCAACGCAATTTCTGTGTTAATTCGTCAATGTGAGGGAGCGAGGGATGCAGAAAAGAAGGAATTGTGCATTGCAAAGGAGATACTCGTATCCCATAAGAAAATCCTGTCGTTTCCAAAGAAACGTTACTCGATTTAGAATGAGAAGTCTTAGAACCCATAGTATTTCATAGCAACGCAATTTCTGTGCTTATTCGTCAATGTGAGGGAACGAGGGATGCAGTAAAGAAGGAATAGTGCATGGGAAAGGAGATACTCGCATGCCAAAGAAAATCCTGTCGTTTCCATAGAAACGTTACTCGTTTTAGGAGGACAAGTCATAGAACCCATAGAATTTCATAGCGACCCAATTTCTGTGTTAATTCGTCAATGTGAGGGAGCAAGGGAAGCAGTAAAGAAGGAATAATGCTTCGGAAAGGAGATACTCGTATCCCAAAATAAATTCCTATCGTTTCCATAGAAACGTTACCCGATTTAGAAGGAGAAGTCATAGAACCCGTAGTATTTCATGGCGACGCAATTTCTGTGTAATTCGTCAATGTGAGGGAGCGAAAGATGCTGTAAAGAAGGAATAGTGCATCGAAAATGAGATACTCGTATCCCAAAAGAAAATCCTTTCGTTTCCATAGAAACGTTACTCGATTTCGAAGGAGAAGTGATAGAACCAATTGTATTTCATAGCGACGCAATTTCTGTGTGAATTCGTCAATGTGAGGGAGCGAGGGATGCAGTAAAGAAGGAATAGTGCATCGCAAATGAGGTACTCGTATTTAAAAAGAAAATAATTTCGTTTCCATAGAAACGTCACTCGATTTAGAAGAAGAAGTTATAGAACCCGTAGTATATCACTGTGACGCAAATTTTGTGTTAATTCGCCAATGTGAAGGGACGAGGGATGCAGTAAAGAAGGAATAGTGCATCGGAAAGGAGATACCCGTATCCCAAAGATAATCTTGTTGTTTCCACAGAAACGTAAGTCGATTTAGAAGGATATGTCATAGAACCAATAGTATTACATAGCGACGAAATTTCAGCGTTAATTTGTCAATGTGAGGGTGCGAGGGGTGCAGTTAAAAAGGAATAGTGCATCGGAAAGTAGATCCTTGTATACCAAAAGAAAATCATGACGTTTCCATAGAAACATTTCTCGATTTAGAAGGAGAGGTCATAGAACCCATAGTATTTCATAGCGACGCCATTTCTGTGTTAATTCGTCAATGTGAGGGAGGTAGGGATGCAGTAACGAAGGAATAGTGCATCGGAAAGGAGATACTTGTCTACCAAAAGAAAATCCAGTCGTTCATATAGAAACGTTTTTCGATTTAGAAGGAGAAGTCATAGAACCAATTGTATTTCAAAGTGGCGCAAATTTTGTGCTTATTCGTCAATGTGAGGGAATTAGGGATGCAGTGTAGTAGGAATAGTGCATCGGAAAGGAGATACTCGTTAGTAAAAGAAAATCCTGTTGTTTCCATAGAAACGTTACTCGAAATAGAAGGAGATGTCATAGAACCAATGGTATTTCATAGCGACGCAATTTCTGTGTTAATTTGCCAATGTGAGGGAGCGAGGGATGCAGTTAAGAGGGAATAGTGCATCGGAAAGCAGATACTCGTATCCCAATAGAAAATCCCGACGTTTCCATAGATTCGTTACAAAAGAAAATCCTGTCGTTTCCATAGATACGTTACTCGATTTAGAAGGAGAAGTCATATAACTCATAGTATTTCATAGCGACGCTATTTCTGTATTAATTCCTCAATGTGAGGGAGCGAAGGATGCAGTAAAGAAGGAATAGTCCATCGGAAAGGAGATAGTCGTATCCCAAAAGAAAATCCTGTCGTTTCCATAGAAACGTTACTCGATTTAGAAGAAGAAGTCATAGAACACATAATATTTCATAGCGGCGCAATTTCTGTGTTATTTCGTCAATGTGAGGGAGCCAGGGATGCAGTGAAGAAGGAATAGTGCATCGGAAAGGAGATACCCGTATCCCTAAAAAGGTCCTTTCGTTTCCATAGAAACGTTACTCGATTTAGAAGAAGAAGTTATAGAACCCATAGTGTATCACTGTGGCGCAAATTCTGTGTTAATGCGCCAATGTGAAGGAGCGAGGGATGCAGTAAAGAAGGAATAGTGCATCGGAAAGGAGATACCCGTATCCCAAACGTAAATCCTGTTGTTTCCACAGAAACGTAAGTCGATTTAGAAGGAGATGTCATAGAACCAATAGTATTAAATAGCGACGTAATTTCTGCGCTAATTTGTCAATGTGAGGGTGCGAGGGATGCAGTTAAAAAGGAATAGTGCATCGGAAAGGAGATACTCGTATCCCAAAAGAAAATAATGACGTTTCCATAGAATCGTTACTCGATTTAGAAGGAGAAGTCATAGAACCCATAGTATTTCATAGCGACGCCATTTCTGTGTTAATTCATTAATGTGAGGGAGCTAGGGATGCAGTAAAGAAGGAATAGTGAATCGGAAAGGAGATATTCGTATACCAAAAGAAAATCCTGTCGTTTATATAGAAAGGTTATCCGATTTAGAAGGAGAAGTCATAGAACCAATAGTATTTCATAGCGACGCAATTTTATTGTGAACTCGTCAATCTGAGGGAGCGAGGGATGCAGTAAAGAAGGAATAGGGCATCGGAAAAGAGATACTCGTATCCCAAAAGAAAATCCGGTTGTTTCCATAGAAACGTTACTCGATATAGAAGGAGAAGTCATAGAACACATAGTAATCAATAGCGCTGCAATTTCTGTGTTAATTCGTCAATGTGAGGGAGCCAGAGATGCAGTAAAGAAGGAATAGTGCATTGGTAGGAGATACTCGTACCCCAAAAAAAATCCTGTCGTTTCCGTAGAAACGTAACTCAATTTAGAAGGAGAAGTCTTAGAACCCATAGTATTTCATAGCAACGCAATTTCTGTGCTTATTCGTCAATGTGAGGAAACGAGGGATGCAGTAAAGAAGGCATAGTGCATCGGAAAGGAGATACTCGTATCCCAAAATAAATTCCTATCGTTTCCATAGAAACGTTACCCGATTTTGAAGGAGAAAGGATAGAACCCGTAGTATTTCATAGCGACGCAATTTCTGTGTGAATTCGTCAATGTGAGGGAGCGAGGGATGCAGTAAAGAAGGAATAGTGCATCGCAAATGAGGTACTCGTATTTAAAAAGAAAATCCTTTCGTTTCCATAGAAACGTCACTCGTTTTAGAAGAAGAAGTTATAGAACCCGTAGTATATCACTGTGACGCAAATTTTGTGTTAATTCGCCAATGTGAAGGAACGAGGGATGCAGTAAAGAAGGAATAGTGCATCGGAAAGGAGATACCCGTATCCCAAAGGTAATCTTGTTGTTTCCACAGAAACGTAAGTCGATTTAGAAGGATATGTCATAGAACCAATAGTCTTACATAGCGACGAAATTTCTGCGTTAATTTGTCAATGTGAGGGTGCTAGGGGTGCAGTTAAAAAGGAATAGTGCATCGGAAAGTAGATCCTTGTATCCCAAAAGGAAATCATGACGTTTCCATAGAAACATTCCTGGATTTAGAAGGAGAGGTCATAGAACCCATAGTATTTCATAGCGACGCCATTTCTGTGTTAATTCGTCAATGTGAGGGAGGTAGGGATGCAGTAACGAAGGAATAGTGCATCGGAAAGGAGATACTTGTCTACCAAAAGATTATCCAGTCGTTCATATAGAAACGTTATTCGATGTAGAAGGAGAAGGCATAGAACCAATTGTGTTTCACAGCGGCGCAAATTTTGTGCTTATTCGTCAATGTGAGGGAACTAGGGATGCAGTGTAGTAGGAATAGTGCATCGGAAAGGAGATACTCGTTCGTAAAAGAAAATCCTGTTGTTTCCATAGAAACGTTACTCGAAATAGAAGGAGATGTCATAGAACCAATGGTATTTCATAGCGACACAATTTCTGTGTTAATTTGCCAATGTGCGGGAGCGAGGGATGCAGTTAAGAGGGAATAGTGCATCGGAAAGGAGATACTCGTATCCCAAGAGAAAATCCCGACGTTTCCATAGAATCGTTACAAAAGAAAATCCTGTCGTTTCCATAGAAACAATACTCGATTTAGAAGGAGAAGTCTTAGAACACATAGTATATCATAGCGACGCAATTTCTGTGCTAATTCGTCAATGTGAGGGAACGAGGGATTCAGTAAAGAAGGAATAGTGCATCGGAAAGGAGATACTCGTATTCCAAAATAAAATCCTAACGTTTCCATAGAAACGTTACTCGATTTAGAAGGAGAAGTTATAGAAGCCATAGTATTTCATAGCGACGCAATTTATGAGATAATTCGTCAATGTGAGGGAGCCAGGGATGCAGTACAGAAGTAATAGTCCATCGGAGAGGAGATAGTCGTATCCCAAAAGAAAATCCTGTCGTTTCCATAGAAACGTTACTCGATTTAGAAGAAGAAGTCATAGAACCCATAATATTTCATAGCGGCGCAATTTCTGTGTTAATTCGTCAATGTGAGGGAGCCAGGGATGCAGTGAAGAAGGAATAGTGCATCGGAAAGGAGATACCCGTATCCCAAAAAAAGTCCTTTGGTTTCCATAGAAACGTTACTCGATTTAGAAGAAGAAGTTATAGAACCCATAGTGTATCACTGTGGCGCAAATTCTGTGTTAATGCGCCAATGTGAAGGAGCGAGGGATGCAGTAAAGAAGGAATAGTGCATCGGAAATGAGATACTCGTATACCAAAAGAAAATCCTTTCATTTCAATAGGAACGTTACTCGATTTAGAAGAAGAAGTTATAGAACCCATAGTGTATCACTGTGACGCAAATTCTGTGTTAATTCGCCAATGTGAGGGAGCCAGGGATGCAGTGAAGAAGGAATAGTGCATCGGAAACGAGATACCCGTATCCCAAAAAAAGTCCTTTGGTTTCCATAGAAACGTTACGCGATTTAGAAGAAGAAGTTATAGAACCCATAGTGTATCACTGTGGCGCAAATTCTGTGTTAATGCGCCAATGTGAAGGAGCGAGGGATGCAGTAAAGAAGGAATAGTGCATCGGAAATGAGATACTCGTATACCAAAAGAAAATCCTTTCGTTTCAATAGGAACGTTACTCGATTTCGAAGGAGAAGTCATAGAACCCGTAGTATTTCATAGCGACGCAATTACTGTGTCATTCGTCAATGTGAGGGAGCGACTGATGCAGTAAAGAAGGAATAGTGCATCGGAAATGAGATACTCGTATTTAAAAAGAAAATCCTTTCGTTTCCATAGAAACGTCACTCGATTTAGAAGAAGAAGTTATAGAACACGTAGTATATCACTGTGACGCAAATTCTGTGTTAATTCGCCAATGTGAAGGAGCGAGGGATACAGTAAACGAGGAATAGTGCATCGGAAAGGAGATACCCGTATCCCAAACGTAAATCCTGTTGTTTCCACAGAAACGTAAGTCGATTTAGAAGGAGATATCATAGAACCCATAGTATTTCATAGCGACGCCATTTCTGTGTTAATTCGTCAATGTGAGGGAGCAACGGATGCAGTAAAGAAGGAATAGTGCATCGGAAAGGAGATACTCGTATACCAAAAGAAAATCCTTTCGTTTCAATAGGAACGTTACTCGATTTCGAAGGAGAAGTCATAGAACCCGTAGTATTTCATAGCGACGCAATTACTGTGTCATTCGTCAATGTGAGGGAGCGAGGGATGCAGTAAAGAAGGAATAGTGCATCGGAAATGAGATACTCGTATTTAAAAAGAAAATCCTTTCGTTTCCATAGAAACGTAACTCGATTTAGAAGGAGAAGTCTTAGAACCCATAGTATTTCATAGCAACGCTATTTCTGTGCGTATTCGTCAATGTGAGGGAACTAGGGATGCAGTATAGTAGGAATAGTGCATCGGAAAGGAGATACTCGTATCCCAAAAGAAAATCGTGTCGTTTCCGTAGTTACGTTACTCGATTTAGAGGGAGAAGTCATAGAACCCATAGTACTTCATAGAGACGCAATTTCTGTGTTAATTCGTCAATCTGAGTGAGCGAGGGATGCAGTAAGAAAGGAATAGTGCATCGGAAAGGAGATACTCGTATTGTAAATGAAAATCCTGTCGTTTCCATAGAAACGTTACTCGTATTAGGAGGACAAGGCATAGAACCCATAGTATTTCATAGCGACGCAATTTCATTGTTAATTCGTCAATGTGAGTTAGCGAGGGGTGCAGTAAAGAGGGAACAGTGCATCGGAACGGAGATACTCGTATCCCAAAAAAAATCTTGTCGTTTCCATAGTAACGTTTCTCGATTTAGAAGGAGAAGTCATAGAACCCATAGTATATCATAGCGACGCAATTTCTGGGTTAATTCGTCAATGTGAGGGAGCGAGGGATGCGATTAAGAAGGAATAGTGCATCGGAAAGGAGATACTCGTATTCCAAAAGAAAATCCTTACGTTTCCATAGAAACGTTACTCGATCTAGAAGGAGAAGTTATAGAAGCCATAGTATTTCATAGCGACGCAATTTATGAGATAATTCGTCAATGTGAGGGAGCCGGGGATGCAGTAAAGAAGGAATAGGGCATCGGAAAGGAGATAGTCGTATCCCAAAAGAAAATCCTGTCGTTTCCATGGAAACGTTACTCGATTTAGAAGAAGAAGTCATAGAACCCATCATATTTCATAGCGGCGCAATTTCTGTGTTAATTCGTCAATGTGATTGAGCCAGGGATGCAGTGAAGAAGGAATAGTGCATCGGAATGGAGATACTCGTATCCCAAAAGAAAATCCTGTCTTTTCCATAGAAACGTTACTCGATTAAGAAGGAGAAGTCATGGAACCCAAAGTAAATCATAGCGACGCAATTTCTTTGTTAATGCGTCAATGTGAGGGGGCGAGGTATGCAGTATAGTAGGAATAGTGCATCGGAAAGGAGATACTCGTATCCCAAAAGAAAATCCTGACGTTTCCATAGAAACGTTACTCGATTTAGAAGGAGAAGTCATAGGACACATAGTATTTCATAGCGACGCAATTTCTGTGTTAATTCGTCAATGTGAGGAATCGAGAGATGCAGTAAAGAAGGAATAGTGCATCGGAAAGGAGATACTCGTATCCCAAAAGAAAATCCAGTCGTTTCCATGGAAACGTTACTCGATTTAGAAAGAGAAGTCATAGAACCGAAAGTAATTCATAGCGACGCAATTTATGCGTTAATTCCTCAATGTGAGGGACCGAGGGATGAAGTAAAGAAGGAATAGTGAATCGGAAAGGAGATAGTTGTATCCCGAAACGATATCCTGTCGTTTCCATAGAAACGTTACTCGATTTAGAAGGAGAAGAGATAGAACCCATAGTAATTCATGGCGACGCAATTTCTGTGCTTATTCGTCAATCTGAGGGAGCGAGGGATGCAGTAAACAACCAATAGTGCATCGGAAAGGAGGTACTCGTATCATAAAAGAAAATCCTGTCGTTTCCATAGAAACGTTACTCGATTTAGAAGGAGAAGTCATGGAAC
Organism: Schistocerca piceifrons; assembly: GCF_021461385.2. Taxonomy (NCBI): domain Eukaryota; kingdom Metazoa; phylum Arthropoda; class Insecta; order Orthoptera; family Acrididae; genus Schistocerca; species Schistocerca piceifrons. Next base: position 1,276,239 of record NW_025728232.1, read on the forward strand.
ACATAGTATTTCATAGCGACGCAATATCTGTGTTAATTCGTCAATGTGAGGGAGCGTGAGATGCAGTAAGGAGGGAATAGTGCATCGGAAAGGAGATACTCGTATCCCAAAAGAAAATCCTGTCGTTTCCATTGAAATGTTACTTGATATAGAAGGAGAAGTCGTAGAACACATTGTATTTCATAGCGATGCAATATCTATGTTAATTCGTCAAAGTGAGGGAGTGAGGGACGCTGTAAAGAAGGAATTGTGTATCGGAAAGGAGGTACTCGTATACCAAAAGAAAATTCTCGTTTGCATAGAAACGTTACTCGATTTAGAAGGAGACGTCATAGAACCGATAGGATATCACTGCGACGCAATTTCTGTGCTTATTCGTCAATGTGAGGGATCGAGGGATGCAGTTAAGAAGGAATAGCGCATCGGAAAGGAGATAGTCAAATCACAAAAGAACATCCTGTCGTTTCCATAGTAACTTTACTCGATTTAGAAGGAGAAGTCATTGAACCCATAGTATTTCATAGCGACGTAATTTCAGTGTTAATTCTTCAGTGTGAGGGAGCGAGGGATGCAGAAAAAAGGAATAGTGCATCGGAAAGGAGATACTCGTATCCCATAAGAAAATCCTTTCGTTTCCATTGAAACGTTTGAAAGGTGGCTACACTGTGCCACTGCGCCAGAGAGTGCGCCAAAGAGTACTATTAAGCCGCCTCCACAGTGCGTGTTACGAGATCGTAGAAGTCAGTGGTTGTTAAGAGATCGGAGAGGACAGTGCGTGTTAAGAGCTCATGGCAGGCAGTGCTTGTTGTGACATCGGAGAGGACAGTGTTTGTTGAGAGTTCATAGCAGTAAGTGCCTGTTGAGAGCTCGTTGAAGACAGTGTGTGTTAAGAGCTCGTGGTTGTCGTGAAGTTGGAGTAAGATGTTGTAGTAAAGAGTGTTGTTCCATGTCTTATGCAGTTATTTGATGGGAGAGATAGCATTTCGTCAATATATATGAAGGTAAAATTTATAATGTTCTTTTATTAATTATGTATCTGAAATAATGCGTCACTACAGGTTCAGTCAACAAAGCATCTGGCTTGTGTTCTTGTATTAGAGTGAGTTCTGGTTTTCTTACGCAATTACAGTTTTTCTAAATTTCTTTTGTCACGTCAGCATAGTTGGTATTTAAAAAATTCTTGTCTTGTTGGAAAAGAACCGTGCCAGATGTGGACGTTGAGTCACACTCCCACATACAGAACAGTTACTCTTGTGCTTATTGGTGTTGTAGGTTTTATAGTTGCTGGGGACTTAATTAATTAACTGTGTTTACGAAAATTTTCTTACATTGTTTGTTGCAGTCAGATAGCGTAATAATACTAGTCAGGGCCAACCGATTACGAGACTTGCGTAATCGGACAGACAGTTACTAAAACAAAAAAAGTATTTTCAATCTTATATATTTAATTAAGCCCCCATGCACGTGGCGACCCTGCCAGGATCGTCCCTTGGAATTTTTCTGATTGTGAAAATTGTAGACTGTAGTATTGTTGTAGTAATTTTGAGTTTAGTGATTGTAGTCTGTATTGAGTGTGTAGATTTGGTAATTGGCATTCTTCTAATGGTATTTTTCAAAATTTAATTTTTATTGCCTTGTATACGCGTTTGACAATCTTGTGCAATTATTTCAATTGTTCGATTGATCGTGTTTGAGGGAGACATTGCGTGTGAATAGTATTGTTGGAGATAAGGGGTCATTGTGTGTGATTTTCGTACAGTGACGAATCTTTCGTATATTTTGTAAATGATTACGCGATCAATGAAAAAGGCAAAAATGATGAATAGTGAGAATAACGAAATTGTTAACATGGCGAACTCGCCAACAGAGGAAAACAGTATGATGAATAATGAAGTGGAAAACAATGTAATAAGTCGGGAAAATAGTCCGGAACCATTTCAAAATTTTTCTCAATCAGAAAATTCACAGAATCCGAGATTAACGATAGAAGATTCTGAAATTGTATCGAACACAGATAGCTTTACAGCTATGACGGAGGAAACTGGTTTTGCGGGAAATGTTAGGCGCGAAAAGAATTGCGAACCGGCTACCTTGGAGCAGTTGATGGGTGCAATATTAAATCTGGGATCACAAATGGGAACAATGGTAACACAGATGGGAACAATGAAAACTGAGATGGGAACAATTAAAACTGAGATGGGAACAATTAAAACAGAGATGGGAACTTTGGGATCTGAAATTAAAACTGATATGGGAACAATGGAAACTCGGTTAGGATCTGAATTTAAAACAGAGATGGGAACTTTGGAAACACGGATAGATTCACGAATAGGGACATGTTTCAAAAATATGAAAGATGAATTAAAGAAAGAAATCAGGGAAGAAGTACAACCGATTCTGAATTCTCACAATAATAGATTAATTGCAGTAGAAATTAGACAAAGGGAACAGGATAGAGAACAGGAAGAAAGAGATCGCGTGATAGTACAGAAATTTTCAGAGTTAAATTTACAACGTGCACAAGACAAGGAAGAAATAATTGAAAGAATCGAGGAATCCGTACCAAATGACAGAATAAATAACTTAACGCAACAGTGTGAACAGTTAACTACCAAATGTGTCAGTACTGAAACCCGAGTCGCGACACTTACGGAAGACGTAAATAAACAGAAAGAAAAAATAGGTGACTTATCGGAAAGAGTTGAGGAAATTTCAGATAAATTGACAAATCTTAGTTTACATGGGGACAGAGATTCAGATGATACAGCCCCATTGCCATTTGCAGAAACCGAAGAATACCAGAACATAAATAAGCATGTTGAAAATCAGGGAAAATTTAATGAACGCGTGAAAAGGGAATTTGAGGCATTACGAAAGCAAGTCAAGCAGATCGAAGGCGAAATCGTAGGAAAAGACGGCAGAAGGAACTTAGAATCACAGATAGCAGAGGGGTATGAAGAAAGTAATTTATTTCATTTACGGGATGCAACAAGAGAGCGCCAGGCGCGCGAACTTTACAATAATCGACATTCGGACTGGGACAGACGCGGTAGGTCTTTGTCGCCACGAGGCGAAAACTTTGACTATAAACACTTTTTGACTGTTCGGAAATTTAAGATCTTCCGCAACTCTAAGAATGACATACATCCATGTGCATGGTTAGATCAATTTATGTACGCACTTCCGCCAGATGTGCCACAAAGTCACAAACTGGAAATTATGTGCGGCTATTAAAGTCCTCAGGGGATTCACTATTCTAAGTGAATATGTGCCGTAGCGAGCATAGGGCCCCGAGCTGTAGTGGTGCTATTTCTCTTTTAGTTTTCTGTACCGCTACCTACTCTTTTACTATTCTTTGCATCTGTCAAACCAACTCTTCGACTATCAATCTATCTAGTGAGTAAGAACAATAACCGGATATGACTGTTTTACCCAAAAGTGACTTTGGAAATTACCGATTGGACTTACTGTACCTATTGCAGCATTCATTGTAGCTTAAATGAAATTTTACCTGTTTGTCTTCGTGACAATATTACTTCTTATGTTGACGACATTCTTATTGCTAAACGTTCTTGGAGTGAGCACAACAAAATTTTGGATTCATTGTTACGTATTTTTGCACGAGTTGGCATGACAGTGAACTTGGAAAAATCTGAATTTGGTCGTTGTCAGGTGAAATTTCTCGGTCACATTATTTCTACAGAAGGTATTCTTCCTGATCCAGAGAAATTAGACGCTATTCGTAATTATGCTGTTCCTACTACAAAACGTGATGTTCGTAGTTTCCTTGGTGTCTGTAATTTTCTGCGACGCTTTGTTAAATTGGACGATTTGGCCACACCTCGTTTATGTGAACTATCTGGAAAGAAATCTAATTGGTGCTGGGATGAGGAAGCTCAGTCAGAATTTGAGCAGCTTCGTGATGCTATAGTTGCTGCTCCACTTCTTTCACATCCGGATTTATCTAAAGAATTTTGTCTGGCAACGGACTCATCATACAAGGGCCTAGGTGCACATTTATTTCAAGAGATAGAAGAAAACGGCGTTGTAGTCCAGAAAACTATTGCATTTGGAAGTCGTGTTCTTTCTAAATCAGAAAAGAATTATTCGATTACGGAACTTGAAGCTTTGGCTGTTGTTTGGGCTTTTACAAAATTTCGCACATTTTTGTTTGGCAGACATACTAAGGTTTACACCGATCATCGAGCTCTGGAATTTCTTATGTCAACAAAATTAACTCATGGCAGATTGTCACGATGGGCGTTGTACCTACAGGAATTTGACTTTAGTATTGTTTACATACAGGGTTCTTCTGTTGCCGATGCTTTATCACGTGCACCTATAGGTTTGAAACGAAGTGCTGAAGAGGACTGCAAAGAAAACAATTATTGTTTGATGTATATTCAAGGTGTTGCGTTTGAGAACTTTATTTCGTCTTCGCTCCAGGATATCGCTAAGGAGCAAAATAAGGATCCAATCTGGAAGGACATTAAGGAGAAGTGGAGTAGAAAGGAAAGCGTAGCGATTAGACAGCATTATTTAGTTCGCAATAACATTCTTTTTAAACGAAAATCGGTCGACAACTCCGTTTGGTTAGTTTGTATTCCTGATGAGTGGATCAATAAATTGATTTGGTATACGCATCTCAGTTATGCACACTTTGGTCCCCGAAAATGCTTTCACAAATTACGAGAAAATTGTTACTTCAGTAATATGGAAAAACGTATTCGATCTGTTCTTGCCAAATGTAAATTATATCAAATGGCTAAGCCTCCAACGATTTCTCACAGAGCACCGTTGTTTCCCATCATTCCAGCGAAATTAAAGGAGATGGCTGCAGTCGATTTGTTTGGTCCAGTGGTTCGTTCTACTAATGGTTTTGCGTACATTTTCGTAGCAGTGGAGTTGACGTCAAAATATGTGTGTTTTACACCTTTACGCAAAGCAACAGCTCGTTCAGTATCTAACGCTTTCATCAAACATTTTCTTAAAGAAGTTGGTCATGTTGACAAGGTTATATCAGATAATGGATCACAGTTTCGTTCTAAAATTTGGCTTCGTACTCTACAGCGTCGTAAAATTAAACCAATTTTCATTTCACTTTTTCACCCTCAATCTAACGCTTCAGAGAGATGGATGAAGGAAATCAATAAATTGTGTCGTCTTTATTGTCATCAGAATCACAGAACTTGGGATCAGTAGCTTCATATTTTTCAAAATATTCTGAATGAACTTCCTAATGACTCAACTTCTTTACCGCCTCTATTGATATTAAAAAATAAAATACCAACAAATCGCATTTCTGAAATCGTTCCTTTTCCGCCTTCACGGAAACTGCGGCATTCTGAAGTTGTCAACCTGGCTCTGCAAAATGGTGCATCTGCGGCTGCAAGAAGAGAGAAATCAGCTAGACGTCCTGGTCGTTCAAAAATCTTGTCGGTTGGTCAAAAGGTATTAATTAAGTCCCACCGTTTGTCGCACAAAGGAAAAGGCTTGTGTCGCAAATTTTTTCTGCTTTATAACGGCCCATATAGAATTCGCAAAATTATACATGATAACACTGTTGAAGTAGAAACTCTTAAATCTCGACGCTCTAAAGGAATACATCATATATCAAACGTTAAAATTTTTGTGGAATAACATACTTTGGAGAACTAACAGCTAGATGTAAACATGCGGAGAGTACAAGGATACCGCGCTGTGTTTTGGCGGCGGCACATACTCAAAGCAACAGTCAAGTCTGCGCGCCGCACAAGGCAGTCGTTGACCGCGAACAATAGCTTCCTACGTCACGCGCCTACAGCTGATCGAGCGCTCAGTGCGAATGCACTGACAGCCGTAAACAAATACTCAGTCTAATTTCTCCGACTAAATTCAGTATAAAGCTATAAGGACTTGTTGAATTATGTTATTAACATTCAGTATTTTTCAGGATACGGTTCTATAAAATATTTAAGGACTTCAGGTAAATTCTGTGCGTGTCCGACGTTAAGACGACTTGCTATCGAGAAAATTTCAGGAAGAATGTAATTTCGAAGAAGAAAGTAATAAACTAAAAAATGGTAACTATTAACTGAGTTCATTTTCAGGTAATATATTTCCACTTAGATACGTACTTTAGACGTAATTTGCTGCTCGCGATTACGTGATTCATACTTTGTGCTAATTTCATGTTCTATGAATTTACTTGTGAAGCGGCGTGCTTGCGTACATTTACTGATTGTGACAATTATTGATTAATGAACAGGGTTGTTATTTGTATATATTATGCATCGCTTGGCTGCACTGCTTTTTCACTGATGTCATATTTTTCTATTATGTGCCTGCTGTGCTTATTTATTTAAATTATAATTGTTATCTGATTAATTGTGCTGACTGTGATTATGTATGTATGTTGTACTTTGTCATTTATCTGCTTGCGCCTTCATGTTTACTTATTAAGATTACATATGAACATTTATTTGCGTGTGCTGATATGATGATAATGACCTGTTTATTACGTAAGATATATGTTTGCTGCTTTTTGTATGGATTGCATATTTACACATTTCTGTTTTGTTGTCATAACTACTCTTCAATTTAGAATATAGCAATGCTGATATACTGTGTATAAACATAGAGTTTAGGTCACACTACTGTATTAATTATAGATTGTTCGCTTGGCAGAGTCTCGTTGTAGGAATTGTGCTGCATCCACTTGTTGACATTCTGTTCTCTACTGGTATATTTACTCGCTATTGCTTGTTTTGCTTACGCTCAGTGCCTTATATTTTAAGATAAGAAAATGAACTGCTAATAGGAAGAAAGCTAACGACATGACATACCAATACTAGGTTTAGACCATTAACAGTTATTACACTGCATTTTTCGTAAGCAATTGAAATAGGAAGTGACACTTGACACAAGAAATACTCCACATGTTTGCTTCTGTTTGCCATAATTCTTGAAGTGGTGTACACACTGTGAAATATTATGATCATTCACACTCCGTAATCGTACTTAATTACTGAGAGTTATTCGAACTAAGTCTGTTAGAGGTCATGTATGCATTTCTTTGTTTATAATTGATAATGAGTAGAAAATTTGGGTCAGATGGATTACACAGAGGTTGTGTGTGGACACTGTGTCTTCGGATTGTATGGGATGCTGAATTGAAGTTGCATTAGGATTTTATCTGTACTTGTTCGAGGAGACTGACTAGAGGAAAGAGTTGTTATGGAAGTGAAATGATATTGGTGCTGAGGTTTATATGTAGCGACGTATTATTGAGGTATTGAGAGTATATGAATTTGATGATTATTGGAGTTTTTGTGGACGAGAGGTAAGGTAAATGATGTTGATGATAAGAGTTATATGTATCGACGTATTGAAGAAGTATTAGTGACGTATTGAGATTATGTGATGCTGATGATTATTGGAGTTTTGGTGTATAAGAGGTAAAGTAAGTGAGGAGCATATTTTTTTGGTTGGTCTTATGGAACAAGGAGGATGAAGATAGCAGACTAGAACACTAAAATAGAAGGAAGATAGTCTATACACACACTTTGTTAAATAACTAAGCAGTATATACTTTTTTTTGAAGAGAGGAAGTAATTGCATATCTTGGCTCACTGACAGTTGTTCAGTAACAGTACATTTTGATCTGGCTTGGCAAACATTGGTCTTGACATGATGACTATGACGTTGACGAACTATTATTGACTGTTATATATTGCTGCCACTACTACTTGATACACATGATGAACATCAGATTTTGACAGAATTACATTTACACAATTAACACTATTCAGTTACACAGTAGTACTTAATGTGAATGAAAGATGAGTGAGTCCGTTTTGTGTGTTTTCCTTTCCTAATCCTAACCACCTATCTCCTAAATATTATTTTATTTGTTTATAGTGGCTTGCACTGACACCCATAAATATTATAGGTTTACTGGTATTTGAGTATTTGTAATAGTTAATATGAAAATTAACTGATATCATTTGTGTGTTTGTTATGATTTGTATCTTACTGTAAAAGCATTTGTATGTGCATTCAAACTATTGTTCATGCCTGAACTGTCTGATTAGTGAAGATAAATATTCTGAACTGTTACCTGCACTTTTCAACATGATGTGTGACATTTAGTCATGTTTAATTTCTGCTGATGAACAGTGTGATCAGTGCTAGTGAATTTTATCGAACTGCTTCTGCTGAGAGATGTGACTTTTTGCTGTTTGCACCAACTCAATATTGCTGGGTGCCACTGATGGTCTGCTTCTACTGAACTAATGTGACTTATTGCTGTGTGTACCTCTTGAACTTTACTGGGTGCCACAGATGGAACTGCTTCTACTGAAATAATGTCACTTGTTGCTGTCTGCACCAACTCAACATTGCTGGGTGCAACTGATGGACTGCTTCTACTAAAATAATGTCACTTGTTGCTGTCTGCACCTGCTCTCAACATTGCTGGGTGCAACTGATGAACTGTTTTTACTGAAATGAAGTCACTGGTTGCTGTCTGCACCAACTCAACATTGCTGGGTGCCTCTGATGGACTGCTTCTACTGAAATAATGTCACTTGTTGCTGTCTGCACCTGCTCTCAACATTGCTGGGTGCAACTGATGAACTGTTTTTACTGAAATGAAGTCACTGGTTGCTGTCTGCACCAACTCAACATTGCTGGGTGCCTCTGATGGACTGCTTCTACTGAAATAATGTCACTTGTTGGCGTCTGCACCTGCTTAACATTGCTGGGTGCATCTGATGGTTTGCTTCTACTGAACTAATGTGACTTGTTGCTGGGTGCACCTGCTAAACTTTACTGGGTGCAACTGATGAACTGTTTTTACTGAAATGAAGTCACTTGTTGCTGTCTGCACCTACTCAACATTGCTGGGTGCCACTGATGGACTGCTTCTACTGAAAAGATGTCCCCTGTTGCTGTGTGCACCTGATCAACATTGCTGATGCCACTGTTAGAACTGTTTCTACTGAAATGATGTTACTTCTTGCTGTCTGCACCTGCTCAATATTGCTGGGTGCAACTGATGGACTGCTTCTACTGAAATGATGTCACTTGTTGGTGTCTGCACCTACTCAACATTGCTGGGTGCAACTGATGAACTGTTTCTACTGAAATGAAGTCACTTGTTGCTGTCTGCACCTACTCAACATTGCTGGGTACCTATGATGGATTGCTTCTACTGAACTAATGTGACTTGTTGCTGGGTGTACCTGCTAAACTTTACTGGGTGCAGCTGATGGACTGCTTCTACTGAAAAGATGTCACCTGTTAGTATCTTTTTTTTGTATAAACTAATCATTGAAAGCATTTTATGTGAACATTTGTATAAACTGATTTTTTGTATATTGTGTAAACTGTTATGTAAAGTCACATGTATGAAAAGAAGTTGTATTGCTTACTGTATTTCATATATTAGGTTAGTAAAAGGTCAGTGCAAAGCCAAAATTTTAACTAATTATGTGATGTTTAGGTATTAATATTATCTTTATTTTTGTCTGTATTATTGTGGACGAATTTGGTGGTATTTTCACCACCAATGCTGGCAAAAATACCATCAAATTCTGGCCTGTGGAGGAGGGGCATATGAAAGGTGGCTACACTGTGCCACTGCGCCAGAGAGTGCGCCAAAGAGTACTATTAAGCCGCCTCCACAGTGCGTGTTACGAGATCGTAGAAGTCAGTGGTTGTTAAGAGATCGGAGAGGACAGTGCGTGTTAAGAGCTCATGGCAGGCAGTGCTTGTTGTGACATCGGAGAGGACAGTGTTTGTTGAGAGTTCATAGCAGTAAGTGCCTGTTGAGAGCTCGTTGAAGACAGTGTGTGTTAAGAGCTCGTGGTTGTCGTGAAGTTGGAGTAAGATGTTGTAGTAAAGAGTGTTGTTCCATGTCTTATGCAGTTATTTGATGGGAGAGATAGCAGATGTTATTGTAATGAGTGCATTTCGTCAATATATATGAAGGTAAAATTTATAATGTTCTTTTATTAATTATGTATCTGAAATAATGCGTCACTACAGGTTCAGTCAACAAAGCATCTGGCTTGTGTTCTTGTATTAGAGTGAGTTCTGGTTTTCTTACGCAATTACAGTTTTTCTAAATTTCTTTTGTCACGTCAGCATAGTTGGTATTTAAAAAATTCTTGTCTTGTTGGAAAAGAACCGTGCCAGATGTGGACGTTGAGTCACACTCCCACATACAGAACAGTTACTCTTGTGCTTATTGGTGTTGTAGGTTTTATAGTTGCTGGGGACTTAATTAATTAACTGTGTTTACGAAAATTTTCTTACATTGTTTGTTGCAGTCAGATAGCGTAATAATACTAGTCAGGGCCAACCGATTACGAGACTTGCGTAATCGGACAGACAGTTACTAAAACAAAAAAAGTATTTTCAATCTTATATATTTAATTAAGCCCCCATGCACGTTACTCGATTAAGATGGATAAGACATGGAACCCATAGTAATTCATAGCGACGCAATTTCTATGTTAATTCGTCAGTGTGAGGGAGCGAGGGATGCAGTAAAGATGGAATAGTGCCCCGGGAAGGAGAAAGTCGTATCACAAAAGAACATCCTGTCGTTTCCATAGAAACGTTACTCGATTTAGAAGGAGAAGTCATTGATCCCATGGTATTTCATAGCGACGCAATTTCTGTGTTAGTTCTTCAGTGTGAGGGAGCGAGGGATGCAGAAAAAAGGAATAGTGCATCGGAAAGGAGATACTCGTATCCCATAAGAAAATCCTGTCGTTTCCATAGAAACGTTACTCGATATGGAAGAAGAAGTCATAGAACCCATAGTATTTCATAGCGGCGCAATTTCTGTGTTAATTCGTCAATGTGAGGGAGCCAGGGATGCAGTGAAGAAGGAATAGTGCAACCGAAAGGAGATACTCGTATCCCAAAAGAAAATCCTGTCGTTTCCACAGAAACGTTACTCGATTTAGAAGGAGAAGTCATGGAACCCATAGTAAATCATAGCGACGCAATTTCTGTGTTAATTCGTCATGTGAGGGAGCGAGGGATGCAATTAAGAAGGAATATTGCATCGGAAAGGAGATACTCGTATACCAAAAGAAAATCCAGCCGTTTCCATGGAAACGTTACTCGATTTAGAGGGAGAACTCATAGAACCCTAAAAAATTCATAGCGACGCAATTTCTGCGGTAATTCGTCAATGTGAGGTAGCGAGGGATGAAATAAAGAAGGAATAGTGCATCGGAAAGGAGATAGTTGTATCCCGAAACGAAATCCCGTCGTTTCCATAGAAACGTTACTCGATTTAGAAGGAGAAGATGTAGAACCCATAGTAAATCATGGCGACGCAATTGCTCTGCTTATTCGTCAATCTGAGGGAGCGAGGGATGCAGTAAAGAACTAATAGTGCATCGTAAAAGAGGTACTCGTATCATAAAAGAAAATCCTGTCGTTTCCATAGAAACGTTACTCGATTTAGAAGGAGCAGTCATGGAACACATAGTATTTCAAAGCGATGCAATTACTGTGTTTATTCGTCAATGTGAGGGAGCGTGTGATGCAGTAAAGAGGGAATAGTGCAACGGAAGCAGATACTCGTATCCCAAAAGAAAATCCTGTCGTTTCCATTGAAACGTTACTCCATTTAGAAGGAGAAGTCGTAGAACACATAGTATTTCATAGCGACGCAATGTCTGTGTTAATTCGTCAAAGTGAGGGAGCGAGGGACGCAGTAAAGAAGGAATAGTGCAGCGGAATGGAGATACTTGTATAGCAAAAGAAAATCCTCTCGTTTCCATAGAAACGTTACTCGATTTAGAAGGAGAAGTAATAGAACCCATAGGATATCATAGCGACGCAATTTCAGTGCTTATTCGTCAATGTGAGGGAACGAGGGATGCAGTAAAGTAGGAATAGTGCATCGGAAAGGAGATACACGTATCCCAAAAATATATCCTAACGTTTGTATAGAAACGTCACTCGATTTAGAAGGAGAAGTCATAGAACCCACAGTATTTCATAACGACGCAAATTCTGTGTTAATTCGTCAATGTGAGGGATCGAGGGATGCAGTAAAGAAGGAATAGTGCATCGCAAAGGATATAGTCGTATAACAAAAGAACATCCTGTCGTTTCCATAGAAACGTAACTCGATTTAGAAGGAGAAGTCATTGAACCCGTAGTATTTCATAGTGACGCAATTTCTGTGTCAATTCTTCAGTGTGAGGGAGCGAGGGATGCAGTAAAGAAGGAATAGTACATCCGAAAGGAGATACTCGTATCCCAAAAGAATATCCTGTCGTTTCTATAGAAACGTATCTCGATTTAGAAGGAGAAGACGTGGAACCCATAGTAATTCATAGGGACGCAATTTCTGTGTTAATTCGTCATTGTGAGGGGGCGAGGGATGCAGTAAAGAAGGAATAGTGCATCGGAAAGGAGATACTCGTATACCAAAAGAAAATCCTCTCGTTTCCATAGAAACATTACTCGATTTAGAAGGAGTAGTAATAGAACCCATAGGATATCATAGCGACGCAATTTCTGTGCTTATTCGTCAATGTGAGGGAACGAGGGATGGAGTAAAGTAGGAATAGTGCATCGGAAAGGAGATACACGTATCCCAAAAATATATCCTGTCGTTTGTATAGAAACGTCACTCGATTTAGAAGGAGAAGTCATGGAAACCATAGTATTTCATAGCGACGCAATTTCTGTGTTAATTCGTCAATGTGAGGGAGCGAGAGATGCAGTAAAGAAGGAATGGTGCATCGGAAAGGAGATACTCGTATCCCAAAAGAAAATCCTGTCGTTACCATAGAAACGTTACTCGTTTTAGAAGGAGAAGTCATAGAACACATAGTATTTCATAGCGACGCAATCTCTGTGTTAATTCTTCTATGTGAGGGAGCGAGAGATGCAGTAAAGAAGGAATGGTGCATCGGAAAGGAGATACTCGTATCCCAAAAGAAAATCCTGTCGTTTCCATAGAAACGTTACTCGATTTAGAAGAAGTCATAGAACCCATAATATTTCATAGCGGCGCAATTTCTGTGTTAATTCGTCAATGTGAGGGAGCCAGGGATGCAGTGAAGAAGGAATAGTGCATCGGAATGGAGATACTCGTATCCCAAAAGAAAATCTTGTCTTTTCCATAGAAACGTTACTCTATTTAGAAGGAGAAGTCATGGAACCCAAAGTAAATCATAGCGACGCAATTTCTTTGTTAATTCGTCAATGTGAGGGGGCGAGGGATGCAGTATAGTAGGAATAGGGCATCGGAAGGGAGATACTCGTATACCAAAAGAATATCGTGTCGTTTCCATAGAAACGTTACTCGATTTAGAAGGAGAAGTCATAGAACCCATAGTATTTCATACCGACGCCATTTCTGTGTTATTTCGTCAATGTGAGGTAGCGAGGGAAGCAGAAAAAAAGAAATAATAGTTCGGAATGGAGATACTCATATCCCAAAAGAAAATCCTGACGTTACCATAGAAACGTTACTCGATTTAGAAGGAGAAGTCATAGGACACATAGTATTTCATAGCGACGCAATTTCTGTGTTAATTCGTCAATGTGAGGGATCGAGAGATGCAGTAAAGAATTAATAGTGCATTGGAAAGGAGATACTCGTATCCCAAAAGAAAATCCAGTCGTTTCCATGGAAACGTTACTCGATTTAGAAAGAGAAGTCATAGAACCCAAAGTAATTCATAGCGACGCAATTTATGCGTTAATTCCTCAATGTAAGGGAGCGAGGGATGAAGTAAAGAAGGAATAGTGAATCGGAAAGGAGATAGTTGTATCCCGAAACGAAATCCTGTCGTTTCCATAGAAACGTTACTCGATTTAGAAGGAGAAGAGATTGAACCCATAGTAATTCATGGCGACGCAATTTCTGTGCTTATTCGTCAATCTGAGGGAGCGAGGGATGCAGTAAACAACTAATAGTGCATCGGAAAGGAGGTACTCGTATCATAAAAGAAAATCCTGTCGTTTCCATAGAAACGTTACTCGATTTAGAAGGAAAAGTCATGGAACACATAGTATTTCATAGCGACGCAATTTCTGTGTTAATTCGTCAATGTGAGGGAGCGTGAGATGCAGTAAAGAGGGAATAGTGCATCGGAAAGGAGATACTCGTATCCCAAAAGAAAATCCTGTCGTTTCCATTGAAACGTTACTCGATATAGAAGGAGAAGTCGTAGAACACATTGTATTTCATAGCGATGCAATTTCTATGTTAATTCGTCAAAGTGAGGGAGTGAGGGACGCTGTAAAGAAGGAATAGTGTATCGGAAAGGAGATACTCGTATACGAAAAGAAAATTCTCGTTTCCATAGAAACGTTACTCGATTTAGAAGGAGACATCATAGAACCCATAGGATATCACAGCGACGCAATTTCTGTGCTTATTCGTCAATGTGAGGGAACGAGGGATGCAGTAAAGTAGGAATATTGCATCTGAAAGGAGATACTCGTATCCCAAAAATATATCCTGTCGTTTGTATAGAAACGTCACTCGATTTAGAAGGAGAAGTCATAGAACCCATAGTATTTCATAGCGACGCAAATTCTGTGTTAATTCGTCAATGTGAGGGATCGAGGGATGCTGTAAAGAAGGAATAGCGCATCGGAAAGGAGATAGTCAAATCACAAAAGAACATCCTGTCGTTTCCATAGAAACTTTACTCGATTTAGAAGGAGAAGTCATTGAACCCATAGTATTTCATAGCGACGCAATTTCAGTGTTAATTCTTCAGTGTGAGGGAGCGAGGAATGCAGAGAAAAGGAATAGTGCATCGGAAAGGAGATACTCGTATCCCATAAGAAAATCCTTTCGTTTCCATTGAAACGTTACTCGATTAAGATGGAGAAGACATGGAACCCATAGTAATTCATAGCGACGCAATTTCTATGTTAATTCGTCAGTGTGAGGGAGCGAGGGATGCAGTAAAGAAGGAATAGTGCCCCGGGAAGGAGAAAGTCGTATCACAAAAGAACATCCTGTCGTTTCCATAGAAACGTTACTCGATTTAGAAGGAGAAGTCATTGATCCCATGGTATTTCATACCGACGCAATTTCTGTGTTAGTTCTTCAGTGTGAGGGAGCGAGGGATGCAGAAAAAAGGAATAGTGCATCGGAAAGGAGATACTCGTATCCCATAAGAAAATCCTGTCGTTTCCATAGAAACGTTACTCGATATAGAAGAAGTCATAGAACCCATAGTATTTCATAGCGGCGCAATTTCTGTGTTAATTCGTCAATGTGAGGGAGCCAGGGATGCAGTGAAGAAGGAATAGTGCAACCGAAAGGAGATACTCGTATACCAATAGAAAATCCCCTCGTTTCCATAGAAACGTTACTCGATTTAGAAGGAGAAGTAATAAAACCCATAGGATATCATAGCGACGCAATTTCTGTGCTTATTCGTCAATGTGAGGGAACGAGGGATGGAGTGAAGTAGGAATAGTGCATCGGAAAGGAGATACACGTATCCCAAAAGAAAATCCTGTCGTTTCCACAGAAACGTTACTCGATTTAGAAGAAGTCATAGAACCCATTGTATTTCATAACGGCGCAATTTCTATGTTAATTCGTCAATGTGAGGGAGCGAGAGATGCAGTAAGGAAGGAATGGTGCATCGGAAAGGAGATACTCGTATCCCAAAAGAAAATCCTGTCATTACCATAGAAACGTTACTCGATTTAGAAGGAGAAGTCATAGAACACATAGTATTTCATAGCGACGCAATCTCTGTGTTAATTCTTCTATGTGAGGGAGCGAGAGATGCAGTAAAGAAGGAATGGTGCATCGGAAAGGAGATACTCGTATCCCAAAAGAAAATCCAGTCGTTTCCACAGAAACGTTACTCGATTTAGAAGAAGTCATAGAACCCATTGTATTTCATAACGGCGCAATTTCTGTGTTAATTCGTCAATGTGAGGTAGCGATTGATGCAGTAAAGAAGGAATAGTGCATCGGGAAGGAGATAGTCGTATCACAAAAGAACATCCTGTCGTTTCCATAGAAACATTACTCGATTTAGAAGGAGAAGTCATTGATCCCATGGTATTTCATAGCGACGCAATTTTTGTGTTAATTCTTCAGTGTGAGGGAGCGAGGGATGCAGAAAAAAGGAATAGTGCATCGGAATGGAGATACTCGTATCCCATAAGAAAATCCTGTCGTTTCCATAGAAACGTTACTCGATTTAGAAGAAGAAGTCATAGAACCTATTGTATTTCATAGCGGCGCAATTTCTGTGTTAATTCGTCAATGTGAGGTAGCGATTGATGCAGTAAAGAAGGAATAGTGCATCGGAATGGAGATACTCGTATCCCAAAAGAAGATCCTGTCATTACCATAGAAACGTTACTCGATTTAGAAGGAGAAGTCATAGAACACACAGTATTTCATAGCGACGCAATTTCTGTGTTAATTCGTCAATGTGAGGGAGCGAGAGATGCAGTAAAGAAGGAATAGTGCATCGGAAAGGAGTTACTCGTATCCCAAAAGAAAATCCAGTCGTTTCCAATGAAACGTTACTCGATTTAGAAGGAGAAGTCGTAGAACACATAGTATTTCATAGCGACGCAATTTCTGTGTTAATTCGTCAAAGTGAGGGAGCGAGGGACGCAGTAAAGAAGGAATAGTGCATCGGAAAGGATATAGTCGTATCACAAAAGAACATCCTGTCGTTTCCATAGAAATGTAACTCGATTTAGAAGGAGAAGTCATAGAACCCAAAGTAATTCATAGCAACGCAATTTATGCGTTAATTCCTCAATGTGAGGGAGCGAGGGATGAAGTAAAGAAGGAATAGTGCATCGCAAAGGAGATAGTTGTATCCCAAAACGAAATCCCGTCGTTTCCATAGAAACGTTACTCGATTTAGAAGGAGAAGATGTAGAACCCATAGTAATTCATGGCGACGCAATTTCTCTGCTTATTCGTCAATCTGAGGGAGCGAGGGATGCAGTAAAGAACTAATAGTGCATCGTAAAGGAGGTACTCGTATCATAAAAGAAAATCCTGTCGTTTCCATAGAAATGTTACTCGATTTAGAAGGAGAAGTCATGAAACACATAGTATTTCATAGCGATGCAATTTCTGTGTTAATTCGTCAATGTGAGGGAGCGTGTGATGCAGTAAAAAGGGAATAGTGCATCGGAACGAGATACTCGTATCCCAAAAGGAAATCCTGTCGTTTCCATTGAAACGTTACTCGATTTAGAAGGAGAAGTCGTAGAACACATAGTATTTCATAGCGACGCAATTTCTGTGTTAATTCGTCAAAGTGTGGGAGCGAGGGACGCAGTAAAGAAGGAATAGTGCATCGGAAAGGATATAGTCGTATCACAAAAGAACATCCTGTCGTTTCCATAGAAATGTAACTCGATTTAGAAGGAGAAGTCATAGAACCCAAAGTAATTCATAGAAACGCAATTTATGCGTTAATTCCTCAATGTGAGGGAGCGAGGGATGAAGGAAAGAAGGAATAGTGCATCGCAAAGGAGATAGTTGTATCCCAAAACGAAATCCCGTCGTTTCCATAGAAACGTTACTCGATTTAGAAGGAGAAGATGTAGAACCCATAGTAACTCATGGCGACGCAATTTCTCTGCTTATTCGTCAATCTGAGGGAGCGAGGGATGCAGTAAAGAATTAATAGTGCATCGGAAAGGAGGTACTCGTATCATAAAAGAACATCCTGTAGTTTCCATAGAAACGTTACTCGATTTAGAAGGAGAAGTCATTGATCCAATGGTATATCATAGTGACGCAATTTCTGTGTTAATTCTTCAGTGTGAGGGAGCGAGGGATGCAGAAAAAAGGAATAGTGCATCGGAAAGGAGATACTCGTATCCCATAAGAAAATCCTGTCGTTTCCATAGAAACGTTACTCGATTTAGAAGAAGAAGTCATAGAACCCATAGTATTTCATAGCGGCGCAATTTCTGTGTTAATTCGTCAATGTGAGGTAGCGAGGGATGCAGTAAAGAGGGAATAGTGCATCGGAAAGGAGATACTCGTATCCGAAAAGAAAATCCAGTCGTTTCCATGGTAACGTTACTCTATTTAGAAGGAGAAGTCATAGAACCCAAAGTAATTCATAGCAACGCAATTTATGCGTTAATTCCTCAATGTGAGGGAGCGAGGGATGAAGTAACGAAGGAATAGTGCATCGCAAAGGAGATAGTTGTATCCCAAAACGAAATCCCGTCGTTTCCATAGAAACGTTACTCGATTTAGAAGGAGAAGATGTAGAACCCATAGTAATTCATGGCGACGCAATTTCTCTGCATATTCGTCAATCTGAGGGAGCGAGGGATGCAGTAAAAAACTAATAGTGCATCGTATAGGAGGTACTCGTATCATAAAAGAAAATCTTGTCGTTTCCATAGAAATGTTACTCGATTTAGAAGGAGAAGTCATGAAACACATAGTATTTCATTGCGATGCAATTTCTGCGTTAATTCGTCAATGTGAGAGAGCGAGGGATGAAATAAAGAAGGAATAGTGCATCGGAAAGGAGATAGTTGTATCCCGAAAAGAAATCCTGTCGTTTATATAGAAACATCACTCGATTTAGAAGGAGAAGTCATAGAACCCATAGTATTTCATAGCGACGCAAATTCTGTGTTAATTCGTCAATGTGGGGGATCGAGGGATGCAGCAAAGAAGGAATAGTACATCGGAAAGGATATAGTCGTATCACAAAAGAACATCCTGTCGTTTCCATAGAAACGTTACTCGATTTAGAAGGAGAAGTCATTGAACCCATAGTATTTCATAGCGACGCAATTTCAATGTTAATTCTTCTGTGTGAGGGAGCGAAGGATGCAGTAAAGAAGGAATAGTGCATCGGAAAGGAGATACCCGTATCCCATAAAAAAATCCTGTCGTTTCCATAGAAACGTTACTCGATTTAGAAGGAAAAGTCATAGAACACATAGTATTCGATAGAGTCGCAAATCTGTGTTAATTCGTCAGTGTGAGGGAGCCAGGGATGCTGTAAAGAAGGAATAGTACATCGTAAAGGAGATACTCGTATCCCAAAAGAAATTCCTGTCGTTTCCATAGAAACGTTACTCGATTTAGAAGGGGAAGTCATAGAACACATAGTATTTCATAGCGACGCAATCACTGTGTTAATTCGTCGATGTGAGGGTGCGAGAGATGCAGTAAAGGAGGAATGGTGCATCGGAAAGGAGATACTCGTATCCCAAAAGAAAATCCAGTCGTTTCCATGGAAACGTTACTCGATTTTGGGGGAGAACTCATAGAACACAAAAAAATTGATAGCGACGCAATTTCTGCGTTAATTCGTCAATGTGTGGGAGCGAGGGATGAAGTAAAGAAGGAATAGTGCATCGGAAAGGAGATAGTTGTATCCCGAAAAGAAATCCTGTCGTTTCCATAGAAACGTTACTCGATATACAAGGAAAAGTTATAGAACCCATAGTAATTCATGGCGACGCAATTTCTGTGTTAATTCGTCAATGTGAGGGAGCGAGGGATGCAGTAAGGAAGGAATACTGCATCGGAAAGGAGATAGTCGTAACCAAAACGAAAATCCTGTCGTTTTAATAGAAACGATACTCGATTTAGAAGGAGAAGTCATAGAACCCATAGTATTACATGGCGACGCAATGTCTGTGTTAATTCGTCCATATGAGGGAGCGAGGGATGCAGTAAAGAAGGCATAGAGCATCGGAAAGGAGATACTCGTATCCCAAAAGAAAACCCTATCGTTTCCGTAGAAACGTAACTCGATTTAGAAGGAGAAGTCATAGAACCCATAGTATTTAATAGCGACGCCATTTCTGTGTTAATTCGTCAATGTGAGGGAGCGAGGGATGCAGTAAAGAAGGAATAGTGCATCGGAAAGGAGATACTTGTATACCAAAAGAAAATCCTGTCGTTTCAATAGAAACGCTTCTCGATTTAGAAGGAGAAGTCATAGAACACATAGTATTCCATAGCGTCGCAATTTCTGTGTTAATTCGTCAATGTGAGGGAGCCAGGGATGCAGTAAAGCAGGAATTGCGCATCGGAAAGGAGAATCTCGTATCCCAAAAGAATATCCTGTCGTTTCCATAGAAACGTTACTCGATTTAGAAGGAGAAGTCGTAGAACACATAGTATTTCATAGCGACGCAATTTCAGTGTTAATTCGTCAATGTGAGGGAGCGAGAGATGCAGTAAAGAAGGTATAGTGCATCGGAATGGAGATACTCGTATCCCAAAAGAAAATCCAGTCGTATCCATGGAACCGTTACTCGATTTAGAAGGAGAAGTCATTGAACCCCTAAGTAGTTCATAGCGACGCAATTTCTGCGTTAATTCGTCAATGTGAGGGAGCGAGGGATGAAGGAAAGAAGGAATAGTGCATCGGAAAGGAGATAGTTGTATCCCGAAACGAAATCCTGTCGTTTCCATAGAAACGTTACTTGATTTTGAAGGAAAATTTATAGAACACATAGTAATTCATGGCGACGCAATTTCTCTGCTTATTCGTCAATCTGAGGGAGCGACGGATGCAGTAAAGAACTAATAGTGCATCGGAAAGGAGGTACTCGTATCATAAAAGTAAATCCTGTCGTATCCATAGAAACGTTACTCGATTTAGAAGGAGAAGTCATGGAACACATAGTATCTCATAGCGACGCAATTTCTGTGTATATTCGTCAATGTGAGGGAGCAAGTGATGCAGTAAAGAGGGAATAGTGCATCGGAAAGGAGATACTCGTATCCCAATAGAAAATCCTGTCGTTTCCATTGAAACGTTACTCGATTTAGAAGGAGAAGTCGTAGAACACATAGTATTTCATAGCGACGCAATTTCTGTGTTACTTCGCCAATGTGAGGGAGTGAGGGATGCAGTAAAGAAGGAATACTGCATCGGAAAGGAGATAGTCATAACCAAAAAGAAAAACCTTTCGTTTCAATAGAAACGTCACTCGATTTAGAAGGAGAAGTCATAGAACCCATAGTATTTCATAGCGACGCAATTTCTGTGTTCAATCGTCAATGTGAGGGAGCGAGGGATGCAGTAAAGAAGGCATAGTGCATCGGAAAGGAGGTACTCATTTCATAAAAGAAAATCCTGTCGTTTCAATAGAAACGTTACTCGATTTAGAAGGGGAAGACATAAACCACATAGTATTTCATAACGACGCAATTTCTGTGTTAATTCGTCAATGTCAGGGAGCGAGGGATGCAGTAAAGAAGGAATACTGCATCGGAAAGGAGATAGTCGTAATCAAAAAGAAAATCCTTTCGTTTCAAAAGAAACGTCACTCGATTTCGAAGGAGAAGTCATAGAACCCATAGTATTTCATAGCGACTCAATTTCTGTGCTTATTCTTCAATGTGAGGGCACGAGGGATGCAGTGAAGAAGGAATAGTGCATCGGAAAGGAGATACTCGTATCCCAAAAGAAAATCCTGTCGTTTCCATAGAAACGTTACTCGATTTAGAAGGAGAAGTCACAGAACAGATAGTAATCCATAGCGTCGCAATTTCTGTGTTAATTCGCCAATGAGAGGGAGCGAGGGATGCAGTAAAGAAGAAATAGTGCATCGGAAAGGAGATACTCGTATCCCAAAAGAAAATCCTGTCGTTTCCATAGAAAAGTTACTCGATTTAGAAGGAGAAGTCATAGAACCCATAGTATTTCATAGCGACGCTATTTCTGTGTTAATTCGTCAATGTGAGGGAGCGAGGGATGCAGTTAAGAAGGAATAGTGCATCGGAAAGGAGATAGAAGTATCCCAAATGAAAATCCTGTCGTTTCCATAGAAACGTTACTTGATTTAGAAGGAGAAGTCATAGAACACATAGTATTTCATAGCGACGCAATTTCTGCGTTAATTCGTCAATGTGTGGGAGCGAGGGATGAAGTAAAGAAGGAATAGTGCATCGGAAAGGAGATAGTTGTATCCCGAAAAGAAATCCTGTCGTTTCCATAGAAACGTTACTCGATATACAAGGAAAAGTTATAGAACCCATAGTAATTCATGGCGACGCAATTTCTGTGTTAATTCGTCAATGTGAGGGAGCGAGGGATGCAGTAAGGAAGGAATACTGCAACGGAAAGGAGATAGTCGTAACCAAAACGAAAATCCTGTCGTTTTAATAGAAACGATACTCGATTTAGAAGGAGAAGTCATAGAACCCATAGTATTACATGGCGACGCAATGTCTGTGTTAATTCGTCCATATGAGGGAGCGAGGGATGCAGTAAAGAAGGCATAGAGCATCGGAAAGGAGATACTCGTATCCCAAAAGAAAACCCTATCGTTTCCGTAGAAACGTAACTCGATTTAGAAGGAGAAGTCATTGAACCCATAGTATTTAATAGCGACGCCATTTCTGTGTTAATTCGTCAATGTGAGGGAGCGAGGGATGCAGTAAAGAAGGAATAGTGCATCGGAAAGGAGATACTTGTATACCAAAAGAAAATCCTGTCGTTTCAATAGAAACGCTTCTCGATTTAGAAGGAGAAGTCATAGAACACATAGTATTCCATAGCGTCGCAATTTCTGTGTTAATTCATCAATGTGAGGGAGCCAGGGATGCAGTAAAGAAGGTATAGTGCATCGGAATGGAGATACTCGTATCCCAAAAGAAAATCCAGTCGTATCCATGGAACCGTTACTCGATTTAGAAGGAGAAGTCATTGAACCCCTAAGTAGTTCATAGCGACGCAATTTCTGCGTTAATTCGTCAATGTGAGGGAGCGAGGGATGAAGGAAAGAAGGAATAGTGCATCGGAAAGGAGATAGTTGTATCCCGAAACGAAATCCTGTCGTTTCCATAGAAACGTTACTTGATTTTGAAGGAAAATTTATAGAACACATAGTAATTCATGGCGACGCAATTTCTCTGCTTATTCGTCAATCTGAGGGAGCGACGGATGCAGTAAAGAACTAATAGTGCATCGGAAAGGAGGTACTCGTATCATAAAAGTAAATCCTGTCGTATCCATAGAAACGTTACTCGATTTAGAAGGAGAAGTCATGGAACACATAGTATCTCATAGCGACGCAATTTCTGTGTATATTCGTCAATGTGAGGGAGCAAGTGATGCAGTAAAGAGGGAATTGTGCATCGGAAAGGAGATACTCGTATCCCAAAAGAAAATCCTGTCGTTTCCATTGAAACGTTACTCGATTTAGAAGGAGAAGTCGTAGAACACATAGTATTTCATAGCGACGCAATTTCTGTGTTACTTCGTCAATGTGAGGGAGTGAGGGATGCAGTAAAGAAGGAATACTGCATCGGAAAGGAGATAGTCATAACCAAAAAGAAAAACCTTTCGTTTCAATAGAAACGTCACTCGATTTAGAAGGAGAAGTCATAGAACCCATAGTATTTCATAGCGACGCAATTTCTGTGTTCAATCGTCAATGTGAGGGAGCGAGGGATGCAGTAAAGAAGGCATAGTGCATCGGAAAGGAGGTACTCATTTCATAAAAGAAAATCCTGTCGTTTCAATAGAAACGTTACTCGATTTAGAAGGGGAAGACATAAACCACATAGTATTTCATAACGACGCAATTTCTGTGTTAATTCGTCAATGTCAGGGAGCGAGGGATGCAGTAAAGAAGGAATACTGCATCGGAAAGGAGATAGTCGTAATCAAAAAGAAAATCCTTTCGTTTCAAAAGAAACGTCACTCGATTTCGAAGGAGAAGTCATAGAACCCATAGTATTTCATAGCGACTCAATTTCTGTGCTTATTCTTCAATGTGAGGGCACGAGGGATGCAGTGAAGAAGGAATAGTGCATCGGAAAGGAGATACTCGTATCCCAAAAGAAAATCCTGTCGTTTCCATAGAAACGTTACTCGATTTAGAAGGAGAAGTCACAGAACAGATAGTAATCCATAGCGTCGCAATTTCTGTGTTAATTCGCCAATGAGAGGGAGCGAGGGATGCAGTAAAGAAGAAATAGTGCATCGGAAAGGAGATACTCGTATCCCAAAAGAAAATCCTGTCGTTTCCATAGAAAAGTTACTCGATTTAGAAGGACAAGTCATAGAACCCATAGTATTTCATAGCGACGCTATTTCTGTGTTAATTCGTCAATGTGAGGGAGCGAGGGATGCAATTAAGAAGGAATAGTGCATCGGAAAGGAGATAGAAGTATCCCAAATGAAAATCCTGTCGTTTCCATAGAAACGTTACTTGATTTAGAAGGAGAAGTCATAGAACACATAGTATTTCATAGCGACGCAATTTCTGTGTTAATTCGTCAATGTGAGGGAGCGAGACATGCAGTAAAGAACGAATATTGCATCGGAAAGGAGATACTCCTATCCCAAAAGAAAATCCAGTCTTTTCCATTGAAACGTTACTCGATTTAGAAGGAGAAGTCATAGAACCCAAAGTAATTTGTAGCGACGCAATTTCTGCGTTAATTCGTCAATGTGAGGGAGCGGGGGATGCAGTAAAGAAGGAATAGTGCATCGGAAAGGAGATACTCGTATCCCAAAAGAAAATCCTGTCGTTACCATAGAAACGTTACTCGATTTAGAAGGAGAAGTCATAGAACTCATAGTATTTCACAGCGACGCAATTTCTGGGTTAATTCGTGAATGTGAGGGAGCGAGAGATTCAGTAAAGAAGGAATATTGCATCGGAAAGGAGATACTCCTATCGCAAAAGAAAATTCAGTCATTTCCATTGAAACGTTACTCGATTTAGAAGGAGAAGTCATAGAACCCAAAGTAATTTATAGCGAAGCAATTTCCGCGTTAATTCGTCAATGTGAGGGAGCGAGAGATGCAGTAAAGAAGGAATGGTGCATCGGAAAGGAAATACTCGTATCCCAAGAGAAAATCATGTCGTTTCCATTTTAACGTAGAAGGAGAAGTCGTAGAACACATAGTATTTCATAGCGACGCAATTTCTGTGTTAAATCGTCAATGTGAGGGAGCGAGGGATGCAGTAAAGAAGGCATAGTGCATCGGAAAGGAGGTACTCGTATCATAAAAGAAAATCCTGTCGTTTCAAGAGAAACGTTTCTCGATTTAGAAGGGGAAGTCATAGACCACATAGTATTTCATAAGGACGCAATTTCTGTGTTAATTCGTCAATGTCAGGGAGCGAGGGATGCAGTACAGAAGGAATACTGCATGGATAGGAGATAGTCGCAACTAAAAAAGAAAATCCTTTCGTTTCAAAAGAAACGTCACTCGATTTAGAACGAGAAGTCATAGAACCCATAGTATTTCATAGCGACTCAATTTCTGTGCTTATTCGTCAATGTGAGGGAACGAGGGATGCAGTGAAGAAGGAATAGTGCATCGGAAAGGAGATACTCGTATCCCAAAAGAAAATCCTGTCGTTTCCATAGAAAAGTTACTCGATTTAGAAGCAGAGGTCATAGAACCCATAGTATTTCATAGCGACGCTATTTCTGTGTTAATTCGTCAATGTGAGGGAGCGAGGGATGCAATTAAGAAGGAATAGTGCATCGGAAAGGAGATAGAAGTATCCCAAATGAAAATCCTGTCGTTTCCATAGTAACGTTACTCGATTTAGAGGGAGAAGTCATAGAACACATAGTATTTCATAGCGACGAAATCTCTGAGTTAATTCGTCGATGTGAGGGTGCGAGAGATGCAGTAAAGAAGGAATGGTGCATCGGAAAGGAGATACTCGTATCCCAAAAGAAAATCCAGTCGTTTCCATGGAAACGTTACTCGATTTTGGGGGAGAACTCATAGAACACAAAAAAATTCATAGCGACGCAATTTCTGCGTTAATTCTTCAATGTGAGGGAGCGAGGGATGAAGTAAAGAAGGAATAGTGCATCGGAAAGGAGATAGTTGTATCCCGAAAAGAAATCCTGTCGTTTCCATAGAAACGTTACTCGATTTAGAAGGAGAAGTCATGGAAAACATAGTATTTCATAGCGACGCAATTTCTGTGTTAATTCGTCAATGTGAGGGAGCGAGTGATGCAGTAAAGAGGGAATAGTGCATCGGAAAGGAGATACTCGTATACCAAAAGAAAATCCTGTCGTTTCCATAGAAACGTTACTCGATTTAGAAGGAGAAGTCATATAACACATAGTATTACATAGCGACGTAATTTCTGTGTTAATTCGTCAATGTGAGGGAGCGAGGGATGCAGTAAGGAAGGAATACTGCATCGGAAAGGAGATAATCGTAACCAAAACGAAAATCCTGTCGTTTTAATAGAAACGATACTCGATTTAGAAGGAGAAGTCATAGAACCCATAGTATTACATGGCGACGAAATTTCTGTGTTAATTCGCCCATATGAGGGAGCGAGGGATGCAGTAAAGAAGGCATAGAGCATCGGAAAGGAGATACGCGTATCCCAAACGAAAATCCTGTCGTTTCCATAGAAACGTTACTCGATATAGATGGAAATGTCATAAAACATATAATACTCCATAGCGTCGCAATGTATGTGTTAATTCGTCAATGTGAGGGAGCTAGGGATGCAGTAAAGAAGGAATAGTGCATCGGAAAGGAGATAATCGTATCCCAAAAGAAAATCCTATCGTTTCCGTAGAAACGTAACACGATTTAGAAGGAGAAGTCATAGAACCCATAGTATTTCATAGCGACGCCATTTCTGTGTTAATTTGTCAATGTGAGGGAGCGAGGGATGCAGTAAAGAAGGAATAGTGCATCGGAAAGGAGATACTTGTATACCAAAAGAAAATCCTGTCGTTTCAATACAAACGTTTCTCGATTTAGAAGGAGAAGTCATAGATACACATAGTATTCCATAGCGTCGCAATTTCTGTGTTAGTTCGTCAATGTGAGGGAGCCAGGGATGCAGTAAAGCAGGAAATGCGCATCGGAAAGGAGAATCTCGTATCCCAAAAGAATATCCTGTCGTTTCCATAGAAACGTTTCTCGATTGAGATGGAGAAGTCATAGAACCCAAAGTAATTCATAGCAACGCAAATTATGCGTTAATTCCTCAATGTGAGGGAGCGAGGGATGAAGTAAAGAAGGAATAGTGCATCGCAAAGGAGATAGTTGTATCCCAAAACGAAATCCCGTCGTTTTCATAGAAACGTTACTCGATTTAGAAGGAGAAGATGTAGAACCCATAGTAATTCATGGCGACGCAATTTCTCTGCTTATTCGTCAATGTGAGGGAGCGAGGGATGCAGTAAAGAACTAATAGTGCATCGTAAAGGAGGTACTCGTATCATAAAAGAAAATCCTGTCGTTTCCATAGAAATGTTACTCGATTTAGAAGGAGAAGTCATGAAACACATAGTATTTCATAGCGATGCAATTTCTGTGTTAATTCGTCAATGTGAGGGAGCGTGTGATGCAGTAAAGAGGGAATAGTGCATCGGAAGGAGATACTCGTATCCCAAAAGAAAATCCTGTCGTTTCCATTGAAACGTTACTCGATTTAGAAGGAGAAGTCGTAGAACACATAGTATTTCATAGCGACGCAATTTCTGTGTTAATTCTTCAGTGTGAGGGAGCGAGGGATGCAGTAAAGAAGGAATAGTACATCCGAAAGGAGATACTCGTATCCCAAAAGAATATCCTGTCGTTTCTATAGAAACGTAACTCGATTTAGAAGGAGAAGTCGTGGAACCCATAGTAATTCATAGCGACGCAATTTCTGTGTTAATTCGTCATTGTGAGATGGCGAGGGATGCAGTAAAGAAGGAATAGTGCATCGGAAAAGAGATACTTGTATACCAAAAGAAAATCTTCTCGTTTCCATAGAAAGGTTCCTCGATTTAGAAGGAGAAGTAATAGAACCCATAGGATATCATAGCGACGCAATTTCTGTGCTTATTCGTCAATGTGAGGGAACGAGGGATGCAGTAAAGTGGGAATAGTGCATCGGAAAGGAGATACACGTATCCCAAAAATATATCCTGTCGTTTGTATAGAAACGTCACTCTATTTAGAAGGAGAAGTCATTGAACCCATAGTATTTCATAGCGACGCAATTTCTGTGTTAATTCGTCAATGTGAGGGAGCGAGAGATTCAGTAAAGAAGGAATGGTGCATCAGAAAGGAGATACTCGTATCCCAAATGAAAATCCTGTCGTTACTATAGAAACGTTACTCGATTTAGAAGGAGAAGTCATAGAACACATAGTATTTCATAGCGACGCAATCTCTGTGTTAATTCTTCGATGTGAGGGAGCGAGAGATGCAGTAAAGAAGGAATGGTGCATTGGAAAGGAGATACTCGTATCCCAAAAGAAAATCCAGTCGTTTCCACAGAAACGTTACTCGATTTAGAAGAAGAAGTCGTAGAACCCATAGTATTTCATAACGGCGCAATTTCTATGTTAATTCGTCAATGTGAGGGAGCGAGGGATGCAGTAAAGAAGGAATAGTGCATCGGGAAGGAGATAGTCGTATCACAAAAGAACATCCTGTCGTTTCCATAGAAACGTTACACGATTTAGAAGGAGAAGTCATTGATCCAATGGTATATCATAGTGACGCAATTTCTGTGTTAATTCTTCAGTGTGAGGGAGCGAGGGATGCAGAAAAAAGGAATAGTGCATCGGAAAGGAGATACTCGTATCCCATAAGAAAATCCTGTCGTTTCCATAGAAACGTTACTCGATTTAGAAGAAGAAGTCATAGAACCCATAGTATTTCATAGCGGCGCAATTTCTGTGTTAATTCGTCAATATGAGGTAGCGAGGGATGCAGTAAAGAAGGAATAGTGCATCGGAAAGGAGATACTCGTATCCCAAAAGAAAATCCAGTCGTTTCCATGGTAACGTTACTCGATTTAGAAGAAGTCATAGAACCCAAAGTAATTCATAGCAACGCAATTTATGCGTTAATTCCTCAATGTGAGGGAGCGAGGGATGAAGTAACGAAGGAATAGAGCATCGCAAAGGAGATAGTTGTATCCCAAAACGAAATCCCGTCGTTTCCATAGAAACGTTACTCGATTTAGAAGGAGAAGATGTAGAACCCATAGTAATTCATGGCGACGCAATTTCTCTGCATATTCGTCAATCTGAGGGAGCGAGGGATGCAGTAAAAAACTAATAGTGCATCGTAAAGGAGGTACTCGTATCATAAAAGAAAATCTTGTCGTTTCCATAGAAATGTTACTCGATTTAGAAGGAGAAGTCATGAAACGCATAGTATTTCATAGCGATGCAATTTCTGTGTTAATTCGTCAATGTGAGGGAGCGTGTGATGCAGTAAAGAGGGAATAGTGCATCGGAAGGAGATACTCGTATCCCAAAAGAAAATCCTGTCGTTTCCATTGAAACAATACTCGATTTAGAAGGAGAAGTCGTAGAACACATAGTATTTCATAGCGACGCAATTTCTGTGTTAATTCGTCAAAGTGAGGGAGCGAGGGACGCAGTAAAGCAGGAATAGTGCATCGGAATGGAGATACTTGTATACCAAAAGAAAATCCTCTCGTTTCCATAGAAACGTTACTCGATTTAGAAGAAGAAGTAATAGATCCCATAGGATATCATAGCGACGCAATTTCTGTGCTTATTCGTCAATGTGAGGGAACGAGGGATGCAGTAAAGTAGGAATAGTGCATCGGAAAGGAGATACTCGTATCCCAAAAATATATCCTGTCGTTTCTATAGAAACGTCACTCGATTTAGAAGGAGAAGTCGTAGAACACATAGTATTTCATAGCGACGCAATTTCTGTGTTAATTCGTCAATGTGAGGGAGCGAGGGACGCAGTAAAGAAGGAATAGTGCATCGGAAAGGATATAGTCGTATCACAAAAGAACATCCTGTCGTTTCCATAGAACTGTAACTCGATTTAGAAGAAGAAGTCATTGAACCCATAGTATTTCATAGCGACGCAATTTCTCTGTTAATTCTTCAGTGTGAGGGAGCGAGGGATGCAGTAAAGAAGGAATAGTACATCCGAAAGGAGATACTCGTATCCCAAAAGAATATCCTGTCGTTTCTATAGAAACGTAACTCGATTTAGAAGGAGAAGACGTGGAACCCATAGTAATTCATAGCGACGCAATTTCTGTGTTAATTCGTCATTGTGAGGGGGCGAGGGATGCAGTAAAGAAGGAATAGTGCATCGGAAAGGAGATACTCGTATACCAAAAGAAAATCCTCTCGTTTCCATAGAAACGTTCCTCGATTTAGAAGGAGAAGTAATAGAACCCATAGGATATCATAGCGACGCAATTTCTGTGCTTATTCGTCAATGTGAGGGAACGAGGGATGCAGTAAAGTGGGAATAGTGCATCGGAAAGGAGATACACGTATCCCAAAAATATATCCTGTCGTTTGTATAGAAACGTCACTCTATTTAGAAGGAGAAGTCATTGGACCCATAGTATTTCATAGCGACGCAATTTCTGTGTTAATTCGTCAATGTGAGGGAGCGTGTGATGCAGTAAAGAGGGAATAGTGCATCGGAAGGAGATACTCGTATCCCAAAAGAAAATCCTGTCGTTTCCATTGAAACGTTACTCGATTTAGAAGGAGAAGTCGTAGAACACATAGTATTTCATAGCGACGCAATTTCTGTGGTAATTCGTCAAAGTGAGGGAGCGAGGGACGCAGTAAAGCAGGAATAGTGCATCGGAAAGGAGATACTCGTATCCCAAAGAAAATCCAGTCGTTTCCATGGAAACGTTACTCGATTTAGAGGGAGAACTCATAGAACCCAAAAAAATTCATAGCGACGCAATTTCTGCGTTAATTCGTCAATGTGAGGGAGCGAGGGATGAAATAAAGAAGGAATAGTGCATCGGAAAGGAGATAGTTGTATCCCGAAAAGAAATCCTGTCAATTGTATTGAAACGTCACTCGATTTAGAAGGAGAAGTCATAGAACCCATAGTATTTCATAGCGACGCAAATTCTGTGTTAATTCGTCAATGTGGGGGATCGAGGGATGCAGTAAAGAAGTAATAGTACATCGGAAAGGATATAGTCGTATCACAAAAGAACATCCTGTCGTTTCCATAGAAACGTTACTCGATTTAGAAGGAGAAGTCATTGAACCCATAGTATTTCATAGCGACGAAATTTCAATGTTAATTCTTCAGTGTGAGGGAGCGAAGGATGCAGTAAAGAAGGAATAGTGCATCGGAAAGGAGATACCCGTATCCCATAAAAAAATCCTGTCGTTTCCATAGAAACGTTACTCGATTTAGAACGAGAAGTCATAGAACACACAGTATTTCATAGAATCGCAAATCTGTGTTAATTCGTCAATGTGAGGGAGCCAGGGACGCAGTGAAGAAGAAATAGTGCATCGGAAAGGAGATACTCGTATCCCAAAAGAAAATCCTGTCGTTACCATAGAAACGTTACTCGATTTAGAAGGAGAAGTCATAGAACACATAGTATTTCATAGCGACGCAATCTCTGTGTTAATTCGTCGATGTGAGGGTGCGAGAGATGCAGTAAAGAAGGAATGGTGCATCGGAAAGGAGATACTCGTATCCCAAAAGAAAATCCATTCGTTTCCATGGAAACGTTACTCATTTTGGGGGACAACTCATAGAACACAAAAAAATTCATAGCGACGCAATTTCTGCGTTAATTCGTCAATGTGAGGGAGCGAGGGATCAAGTAAAGAAGGAATAGTGCATCGGAAAGGAGATAGTTGTATCCCGAAAAGAAATCCTGTCGTTTCCATGGAA
Organism: Schistocerca piceifrons; assembly: GCF_021461385.2. Lineage (NCBI taxonomy): Eukaryota > Metazoa > Arthropoda > Insecta > Orthoptera > Acrididae > Schistocerca > Schistocerca piceifrons. The sequence continues at coordinate 1,307,882 of NW_025728232.1, forward strand.
ACGTTACTCGATATACAAGGAAAAGTTATAGAACCCATAGTAATTCATGGCGACGCAATTTCTGTGTTAATTCGTCAATGTGAGGGAGCGAGGGATGCAATAAGGGAGGAATACTGCATCGGAAAGGAGATAGTCGTAACCAAAACGAAAATCCTGTCGTTTTAATAGAAACGATACTCGATTTAGAAGGAGAAGTCATAGAACCCATAGTATTACATGGCGACGCAATGTCTGTGTTAATTCGTCCATATGAGCGAGCGAGGGATGCAGTAAAGAAGGCATAGAGCATCGGAAAGGAGATACTCGTATCCCAAAAGAAAATCCTATCGTTTCCGTAGAAACGTAACTCGATTTAGAAGGAGAAGTCATAAAACCCATAGTATTTCATAGCGACGCCATTTCTGTGTTAATTCGTCAATGTGAGGGAGCGAGGGATGCAGTAAAGAAGGAATAGTGCATCGGAAAGGAGATACTTGTATACCAAAAGAAAATCCTGTCGTTTCAATAGAAACGTTTCTCGATTTAGAAGGAGAAGTCATAGAACACATAGTATTCCATAGCGTCGCAATTTCTGTGTTAATTCGTCAATGTGAGGGAGCCAGGGATGCAGTAAAGAAGATATAGTGCAACGGAATGGAGATACTCGTATCCCAAAAGAAAATCCAGTCGTATCCATGGAACCGTTACTCGATTTAGAAGGAGAAGTCATTGAACCCCTAAGTAGTTCATAGCGACGCAATTTCTGCGTTAATTTGTCAATGTGAGGGAGCGAGGGATGAAGGAAAGAAGGAATAGTGCATCGGAAAGGAGATAGTTGTATCCCGAAACGAAATCCTGTCGTTTCCATAGAAACGTTACTCGATTTTGAAGGAAAATTATAGAACACATAGTTATTCATGGCGACGCAATTTCTCTGCTTATTCGTCCATCTGAGGGAGCGAGGGATGCAGTAAAGAACTAATAGTGCATCGGAAAGGAGGTACTCGTATCATAAAAGTAAATCCTGTCGTATCCATAGAAACGTTACTCGATTTAGAACTAGAAGTCATGGAACACATAGTATCTCATAGCGACGCAATTTCTGTGTATATTCGTCAATGTGAGGGAGCAAGTGATGCAGTAAAGAGGGAATAGTGCATCGGAAGGGAGATACTCATATCCCAAAAGAAAATCCTGTCGTTTCCATTGAAAAGTTACTCGATTTTGAAGGAGAAGTCGTAGAACACATAGTATTTCATAGCGACGCAATTTCTGTGTTCATTCGTCAAAGTGAGGGAGCGAGGGACGCAGTAAAGAAGGAATAGTGCATCGGAAAGGAGAGAGTCGCATCACTAAAGAACATCCTGTCGTTTCCATAGAAACGTTACTCGATTTAGAAGGAGAAGTTATAGAACACATAGTAATTCATGGCGACGCTATTTCTCTGCTTATTCGTCAATCTGAGGGAGCGAGGGATGCAGTAAAGAATTAATAGTGCATCGGAAAGGAGGTACTCGTATCATAAAAGAAAACCCCATCGTTTCCACAGAAACGTTACTCGATTTAGAAGGAGATGTTATGGAACACATAGTATTTCATAGCAACGCAATTTCTGTGTTAATTCGTCAATGTGAGGTAGCGAGAGATGCAGTAAAGAGGGAATAGTGCATCGGAAAGGAGATACTCGTATCCCAAAAGAAAATCCTGTCGTTTCCATTGAAACGTTACTCGATATAGAAGGAGAAGTCGTAGAACACATTGTATTTCATAGCGATGCAATTTCTATGTTAATTCGTCAAAGTGAGGGAGTGAGGGACGCTGTAAAGAAGGAATAGTGTATCGGAAAGGAGATACTCGTATACGAAAAGAAAATTCTCGTTTCCATAGAAACGTTACTCGATTTAGAAGGAGACATCATAGAACCCATAGGATATCACAGCGACGCAATTTCTGTGCTTATTCGTCAATGTGAGGGAACGAGGGATGCAGTAAAGTAGGAATATTGCATCTGAAAGGAGATACTCGTATCCCAAAAATATATCCTGTCGTTTGTATAGAAACGTCACTCGATTTAGAAGGAGAAGTCATAGAACCCATAGTATTTCATAGCGACGCAAATTCTGTGTTAATTCGTCAATGTGAGGGATCGAGGGATGCTGTAAAGAAGGAATAGCGCATCGGAAAGGAGATAGTCAAATCACAAAAGAACATCCTGTCGTTTCCATAGAAACTTTACTCGATTTAGAAGGAGAAGTCATTGAACCCATAGTATTTCATAGCGACGCAATTTCAGTGTTAATTCTTCAGTGTGAGGGAGCGAGGAATGCAGAGAAAAGGAATAGTGCATCGGAAAGGAGATACTCGTATCCCAGAAGAAAATCCTTTCGTTTCCATTGAAACGTTACTCGATTAAGATGGAGAAGACATGGAACCCATAGTAATTCATAGCGACGCAATTTCTATGTTAATTCGTCAGTGTGAGGGAGCGAGGGATGCAGTAAAGAAGGAATAGTGCCCCGGGAAGGAGAAAGTCGTATCACAAAAGAACATCCTGTCGTTTCCATAGAAACGTTACTCGATTTAGAAGGAGAAGTCATTGATCCCATGGTATTTCATAGCGACGCAATTTCTGTGTTAGTTCTTCAGTGTGAGGGAGCGAGGGATGCAGAAAAAAGGAATAGTGCATCGGAAAGGAGATACTCGTATCCCATAAGAAAATCCTGTCGTCTCCATAGAAAAGTTACTCGATATAGAAGAAGTCATAGAACCCATAGTATTTCATAGCGGCGCAATTTCTGTGTTAATTCGTCAATGTGAGGGAACGAGGGATGGAGTAAAGTAGGAATAGTGCATCGGAAAGGAGATACACGTATCCCAAAAGAAAATCCTGTCGTTTCCACAGAAACGTTACTCGATTTAGAAGAAGTCATAGAACCCATTGTATTTCATAACGGCGCAATTTCTATGTTAATTCGTCAATGTGAGGGAGCGAGAGATGCAGTAAGGAAGGAATGGTGCATCGGAAAGGAGATACTCGTATCCCAAAATAAAATCCTGTCATTACCATAGAAACGTTACTCGATTTAGAAGGAGAAGTCATAGAACACATAGTATATCATAGCGACGCAATCTCTGTGTTAATTCTTCTATGTGAGGGAGCGAGAGATGCAGTAAAGAAGGAATGGTGCATCGGAAAGGAGATACTCGTATCCCAAAAGAAAATCCAGTCGTTTCCACAGAAACGTTACTCGATTTAGAAGGAGAAGTCATTGATCCCATGGTATTTCATAGCGACGCAATTTCTGTGTTAATTCTTCAGTGTGAGGGAGCGAGGGATGCAGAAAAAAGGAATAGTGCATCGGAAAGGAGATACTCGTATCCCATAAGAAAATCCTGTCGTTTCCATAGAAACGTTACTCGATTTAGAAGAAGAACTCATAGAACCCATTGTATTTCATAGCGGCGCAATTTCTGTGTTAATTCGTCAATGTGAGGTAGCGATTGATGCAGTAAAGAAAGAATAGTGCATCGGAATGGAGATACTCGTATCCGAAAAGAAAATCCTGTCATTACCATAGAAACGTTACTCGATTTAGAAGGAGAAGTCATAGAACACACAGTATTTCATAGCGACGCAATTTCTGTGTTAATTCGTCAATGTGAGGGAGCGAGAGATGCAGTAAAGAAGGAATAGTGCATCGGAAAGGATATAGTCGTATCACAAAAGAACATCCTGTCGTTTCCATAGAAATGTAACTCGATTTAGAAGGAGAAGTCGTAGAACCCAAAGTAATTCATAGCAACGCAATTTATGCGTTAATTCCTCAATGTGAGGGAGCGAAGGATGAAGTAAAGAAGGAATAGTGCATCGCAAAGGAGATAGTTGTATCCCAAAACGAAATCCCGTCGTTTCCATAGAAACGTTACTCGATTTAGAAGGAGAAGATGTAGAACGCATAGTAATTCATGGCGACGCAATTTCTCTGCTTATTCGTCAATCTGAGGGAGCGAGGGATGCAGTAAAGAACTAATAGTGCATCGTAAAGGAGGTACTCGTATCATAAAAGAAAATCCTGTCGTTTCCATAGAAATGTTACTCGATTTAGAAGGAGAAGTCATGAAACACATAGTATTTCATAGCGATGCAATTTCTGTGTTAATTCGTCAATGTGAGGGAGCGTGTGATGCAGTAAAGAGGGAATAGTGCATCGGAACGAGATACTCGTATCCCAAAAGGAAATCCTGTCGTTTCCATTGAAACGTTACTCGATTTAGAAGGAGAAGTCGTAGAACACATAGTATTTCATAGCGACGCAATTTCTGTGTTAATTCGTCAAAGTGAGGGAGCGAGGGACGCAGTAAAGAAGGAATAGTGCATCGGAAAGGATATAGTCGTATCACAAAAGAACATCCTGTCGTTTCCATAGAAATGTAACTCGATTTAGAAGGAGAAGTCATTGAACCCATAGTATTTCATAGCGACGCAATTTCTGTGTTAATTCTTCAGTGTGAGGGAGCGAGGGATGCAGTAAAGAAGGAATAGTACATCCGAAAGGAGATACTCGTATCCCAAAAGAATATCCTGTCGTTTCTATAGAAACGTAACTCGATTTAGAAGGAGAAGACGTGGAACCCATAGTAATTCATAGCGACGCAATTTCTGTGTTAATTCGTCATTGTGAGGGGGCGAGGGATGCAGTAAAGAAGGAATAGTGCATCGGAAAGGAGTTACTCGTATCCCAAAAGAAAATCCAGTCGTTTCCAATGAAACGTTACTCGATTTAGAAGGAGAAGTCGTAGAACACATAGTATTTCATAGCGACGCAATTTCTGTGTTAATTCGTCAAAGTGAGGGAGCGAGGGACGCAGTGAAGAAGGAATAGTGCATCGGAAAGGATATAGTCGTATCACAAAAGAACATCCTGTCGTTTCCATAGAAATGTAACTCGATTTAGAAGGAGAAGTCATAGAACCCAAAGTAATTCATAGCAACGCAATTTATGCGTTAATTCCTCAATGTGAGGGAGCGAGGGATGAAGTAAAGAAGGAATAGTGCATCGCAAAGGAGATAGTTGTATCCCAAAACGAAATCCCGTCGTTTCCATAGAAACGTTACTCGATTTAGAAGGAGAAGATGTAGAACCCATAGTAACTCATGGCGACGCAACTTCTCTGCTTATTCGTCAATCTGAGGGAGCGAGGGATGCAGTAAAGAATTAATAGTGCATCGGAAAGGAGGTACTCGTATCATAAAAGAACATCCTGTAGTTTCCATAGAAACGTTACTCGATTTAGAAGGAGAAGTCATTGATCCAATGGTATATCATAGTGACGCAATTTCTGTGTTAATTCTTCAGTGTGAGGGAGCGAGGGATGCAGAAAAAAGGAATAGTGCATCGGAAAGGAGATACTCGTATCCCATAAGAAAATCCTGTCGTTTCCATAGAAACGTTACTCGATTTGGAAGAAGAAGTCATAGAACCCATAGTATTTCATAGCGGCGCAATTTCTGTGTTAATTCGTCAATGTGAGGTAGCGAGGGATGCAGTAAAGAGGGAATAGTGCATCGGAAAGGAGATACTCGTATCCCAAAAGAAAATCCAGTCGTTTCCATGGTAACGTTACTCTATTTAGAAGGAGAAGTCATAGAACCCAAAGTAATTCATAGCAACGCAATTTATGCGTTAATTCCTCAATGTGAGGGAGCGAGGGATGAAGTAACGAAGGAATAGTGCATCGCAAAGGAGATAGTTGTATCCCAAAACGAAATCCCGTCGTTTCCATAGAAACGTTACTCGATTTAGAAGGAGAAGATGTAGAACCCATAGTAATTCATGGCGACGCAATTTCTCTGCATATTCGTCAATCTGAGGGAGCGAGGGATGCAGTAAAAAACTAATAGTGCATCGTATAGGAGGTACTCGTATCATAAAAGAAAATCTTGTCGTTTCCATAGAAATGTTACCCGATTTAGAAGGAGAAGTCATGAAACACATAGTATTTCATAGCGACGCAATTTCTGTGTTAAATCGTCAATGTGAGGGAGCGTGAGATGCAGTAAAGACGGAATAGTGCAACGGAAAGGAGATACTCGTATACCAAAAGAAAATCCTGTCGTTTCCATAGAAACGTTACTCGATTTAGAAGGAGAAGTCATTGAACCCATAGTATTTCATAGCGACGCAGTTTCTGTGTTATTTCGCCAATGTGAGGAAGCGAGGGATGCAGTAAAGAAGGAATAGTACGTCGGAAAGGAGACACTCGTATCCCATAAGAAAATCCTGTCGTTTCCAAAAAACGTTACTCGATTTAGAAGGAGAATTCATAGTAGACATAGTATTCCATAGAATCGCAAATCTGTGTTAAATCGTCAATGTGAGGGAGCCAGGGATGCAGTGAAGAAGTAATAGTGCAATGGAAAGAAGATACTCGTATCCCAAAAGAAAATCCTGTCGTTTCCATAGAAACGTTACTCGATTTAGAAGGAGAAGACATGGGACCCATAGTAATTCGTAGCGACCCAATTTATGTGTTAATTCGTCAATGTGAGGGAGCGAGGGATGCAGTAAAGAAGGAATAGGGCATCGGAAAGGAGATACTCGTATACCAAAAGAAAATCCTGACGTTTCCATAGAAACGTTACTCGATTTAGAAGGAGAAGTCATATAACATATAGTATTTCATAGCGACGCCATTTCTGTGTTAATTCGTCAGTGTGAGGTAGCGAGGGATGTAGTAAAGAAGGAATACTGCATCGGAATGGAGATACTCGTTTCCCAAAAGAAAATCCTGTCGTTACCATAGAAACGTTACTCGATTTAGAAGGAGAAGTCATAGAACCCATAGTACTTCATAGCGACGCAATTTCTGTGTTAATTCGTGAATGTGAGGGAGCGAGAGATGCAGTAAAGAAGGAATATTGCATCGGAAAGGAGATACTCCTATCGCAAAAGAAAATCCAGTCATTTCCATTGAAACGTTACTCGATTTAGAGGGAGAAGTCATAGAACCCAAAGTAATTTATAGCGACGCAATTTCCGCGTTAATTCGTCAATGTGAGGGAGCGAGGGATGAAGTAAAGAAGGAATAGTGCATCGGAAAGGAGACAGTAGTATCCCGAAACGAAATCCTGTCGTTTCCATAGAAACGTTACTCGATTTAGAAGGAGAACTTACAGAACTCATAGTAAGTCATGGCGACGCTATTTCTCAGCTTATTCGTCAATCTGAGGGAGCGAGGGATGCAGTAAAGTATTAATAGTGCATCGGAAAGGAGGTACTCGTATCATAAAAGAAAATCCTTACGTTTCCATAGAAACGTTACTCGATTTAGAAGGAGATGTCATGGAACACATAGTATTTCATAGCGACGCAATTTCTGTGTTAATTCGTCAATGTGAGGGAGCGAGAGATGCAGTAAAGAAGGAATGGTGCATCGGAAAGGATATACTCGTATCCCAAGAGAAAATCATGTCGTTTCCATTGTAACGTTACTCGATTTAGAAGGAGAAGTCGTAGAACACATAGTATTTCATAGCGACGCAATTTCTGTGTTAATTCGTCAAAGTGAGGGAGCGAGGGACGCCATAAGGAAGGAATAGTGCATCGGAAAGGAGATACTCGTATACCAAAAGAAAATCCTGTCATTTCCATTGAAACGTTACTCGATTTAGAAGGAGAAGTCATTGAACCCATAGTATTTCATAGCGACGCAGTTTCTGTGTTATTTCGTCAATGTGAGGGAGCGAGGGATGCAGTAAAGAAGGAATAGTGCATCGGAAAGGAGATACTCGTATCCCATAAGAAAATCGAGTCGTTTCCGTAGAAACGTTACTCGATTTAGAAGGAGAAGTCATATAACACATAGTATTTCATAGCGACGTAATTTCTGTGTTAATTCGTCAATGCGAGGGAGCGAGGGATGCAGTAAGGAAGGAATTCTGCATCGGAAAGGAGATAATCGTAACCAAAACGAAAATCCTGTCGTTTTAATAGAAACGATACTCGATTTAGAAGGAGAAGTCATGGAACCCATAGTATTACATGGCGACGCAATGTCTGTGTTAATTCGTCCATATGAGGGAGCGAGGGATGCAGTAAAGAAGGCATAGAGCATCGGAAAGGAGATACGCGTATCCCAAACGAAAATCCTGACGTTTCCATAGAAACGTTACTCGATATAGATGGAAAAGTCATAAAACATATAATACTCCATAGCGTCGCAATGTATGTGTTAATTCGTCAATGTGAGGGAGCCAGGGATGCGGTAATGAAGGAATAGTTCATCGGACAGGAGATAATCGTATCCCAAAAGAAAATCCTATCGTTTCCGTAGAAACGTAACACGATTTAGAAGGAGAAGTCATAGAACCCATAGTATTTCATAGCGACGCCATTTCTGTGTTAATTTGTCAATGTGAGGGAGCGAGGGATGCAGTAAAGAAGGAATAGTGCATCGGAAAGGAGATACTTGTATACCAAAAGAAAATCCTGTCGTTTCAATACAAACGTTTCTCGATTTAGAAGGAGAAGTCATAGAACACATAGTATTCCATAGCGTCGCAATTTCTGTGTTAATTCGTCAATGTGAGGGAGCCAGGGATGCAGTAAAGCAGGAATTGCGCATCGGAAAGGAGAATCTCGTATCCCAAAAGAATATCCTGTCGTTTCCATAGAAACGTTACTCGATTTAGAAGGAGAAGTCGTAGAACACATAGTATTTCATAGCGACGCAATTTCAGTGTTAATTCGTCAATGTGAGGGAGCGAGAGATGCAGTAAAGAAGGTATAGTGCATCGGAATGGAGATACTCGTTTCCCAAAAGAAAATCCAGTCGTATCCATGGAACCGTTACTCGATTTAGAAGGAGAAGTCATTGAACCCCTAAGTAGTTCATAGCGACGCAATTTCTGCGTTAATTCGTCAATGTGAGGGAGCGAGGGATGAAGGAAAGAAGGAATAGTGCATCGGAAAGGAGATAGTTGTATCCCGAAACGAAATCCTGTCGTTTCCATAGAAACGTTACTCGATTTTGAAGGAAAAGTTATAGAACACATAGTAATTCATGGCGACGCAATTTCTCTGCTTATTCCTCAACCTGAGGGAGCGAGGGATGCAGTAAAGAACTAATAGTGCATCGGAAAGGAGGTACTCGTATCATAAAAGTAAATCCTGTCGTATCCATAGAAACGTTACTCGATTTAGAAGGAGAAGTCATGGAACACATAGTATCTCATAACGACGCAATTTCTGTGTATATTCGTCAATGTGAGGGAGCAAGTGATGCAGTAAAGAGGGAATAGTGCATCGGAAGGGAGATACTCATATCCCAAAAGAAAATCCTGTCGTTTCCATTGAAAAGTTACTCGATTTTGCAGGAGAAGTCGTAGAACACATAGTATTTCATAGCGACGCAATTTCTGTGTTAATTCGTCAAAGTGAGGGAGCGAGGGACGCAGTAAAGAAGGAATAGTGCATCGGAAAGGAGAGAGTCGCATCACAAAAGAACATCCTGTCGTTTCCATAGAAACGTAACTCGATTTAGAAGGAGAAGTTATAGAACACATAGTAATTCATGGCGACGCTATTTCTCTGCTTATTCGTCAATCTGAGGGAGCGAGGGATGCAGTAAAGAATTAATAGTGCATCGGAAAGGAGGTACTCGTATCATAAAAGAAAATCCTGTCGTTTCCATAGAAACGTTACTCGATTTAGAAGGAGATGTCATGGAACACATAGTATTTCATAGCGACGCAATTTCTGTGTTAAATCGTCAATGTGAGGGAGCGTGAGATGCAGTAAAGACGGAATAGTGGAACGGAAAGGAGATACTCGTATACCAAAAGAAAATCCTGTCGTTTCCATAGAAACGTTACTCGATTTAGAAGGAGAAGTCATTGAACCCATAGTATTTCATAGCGACGCAGTTTCTGTGTTATTTCGTCAATGTGAGGGAGCGAGGGATGCAGTAAAGAAGGAATAGTACGTCGGAAAGGAGATACTCGTATCCCATAAGAAAATCCTGTCGTTTCCAAAAAACGTTACTCGATTTAGAAGGAGAATTCATAGTAGACATAGTATTCCATAAAATCGCAAATCTGTGTTAAATCGTCAATGTGAATGAGCCAGGGATGCAGTGAAGAAGTAATAGTGCAATGGAAAGAAGATACTCGTATCCCAAAAGAAAATCCTGTCGTTTCCATAGAAACGTTACTCGATTTAGAAGGAGAAGACATGGGACCCATAGTAATTCGTAGCGACCCAATTTCTGTGTTAATTCGTCAATGTGAGGGAGCGAGGGATGCAGTAAAGAAGGAATAGGGCATCGGAAAGGAGATACTCGTATACCAATAGAAAATCCTGTCGTTTCCATAGAAACGTTACTCGATGTAGAAGGAGAAGTCATAGAACCCATAGTATTTCATAGCGACGCCATTTCTGTGTTAATTCGTCAATGTGAGGTAGCGAGGGATGCAGTAATGAAGGAATAGTGCATCGGAATGGAGATACTCGTATCCCAAAAGAAAATCCTGTCGTTACCATAGAAACGTTACTCGATTTAGAAGGAGAAGTCATAGAACACATAGTATTTCATAGCGACGCAATTTCTGTGTTAACTCGTCAATGTGAGGGAGCAAGAGATGCAGTGAAGAAGGAATAGTGCATCGGAAAGGAGATTCTCGTATCCCAAAAGAAAATCCAGTCGTTTAAATGGAAACGTTACTCGATTTAGAAGGAGAAGTCATAGAACCCAAAGTAATTCATAGCGACGCAATTTCTGCGTTAATTTGTCAATGTGAGGGAGCGAGCGATGAAGTAAAGAAGGAATAGTGCATCGGAAAGGAGATAGTTGTATCCCGAAACGAAATCCTGTCATTTCCATAGAAACGTTACTCGATTTAGAAGGAAAAGTTATAGAACCCATAGTAATTCATGGCGACGCAATTTCTCAGCTTTTTCGTCAATCTGAGGGAGCGAGGGGTGCAGTTAAGAACTAATAGTGCATCGGGAAGGAGGTACTCGTATCATAAAAGAAAATCCTGTCGTTTCCTTAGGAACGTTACTCGATTTAGAAGGAGAAGTCAAACAACCCATAGTATTTCGTATTGACGCAATTTCTGTGTTAATTCGTCAATGTGAGGTAGCGAGGGATGCAGTTAAGAAGGAATACTGCATCGGAATGGAGATACTCGTATCCAAAAAGAAAATCCTGTCGATACCATAGAAACGTTACTCGATTTAGAAGGAGAAGTCGTAGAACACATAGTATTTCATAGCGACGCAATTTCTGTGTTACTTCGTCAATGTGAGGGAGTGAGGGATGCAGTAAAGAAGGCATAGTGCATCGGAAAGGAGGTACTCGTATGATAAAAGAAAATCCTGTCGTTTCAATAGAAACGTTACTCGATTTAGAAGGGGAAGACATAAACCACATAGTATTTCATAACGACGCAATTTCTGTGTTAATTCGTCAATGTCAGGGAGCGAGGAATGCAGTAAAGAAGGAATACTGCATCGGAAAGGAGATAGTCGTAATCAAAAAGAAAATCCTCTCGTTTCAAAAGAAACGTCACTCGATTTAGAAGGAGAAGTCATAGAACCCATAGTATTTCATAGCGACGCTATTTCTGTGTTAATTCGTCAATGTGAGGGAGCGAGGAATGCAATTAAGAAGGAATAGTGCATCGGAAAGGAGATAGAAGTATCCCAAATGAAAATCCTGTCGTTTCCATAGAAACGTTACTCGATTTAGAAGGAGAAGTCATAGAACCCAAAGTAATTTATAGCGACGCAATTTCCGCGTTAATTCGTCAATGTGAGGGAGCGAGGGATGAAGTAAAGAAGGAATAGTGCATCGGAAGGGAGACAGTTGTATCCCGAAACGAAATCCTGTCGTTTCCATAGAAACGTTACTCGATTTAGAAGGAGAACTTACAGAACTCATAGTAAGTCATGGCGACGCTATTTCTCTGCTTATTCGTCAATCTGAGGGAGCGAGGGATGCAGTAAAGGATTAATAGTGCATCGGAAAGGAGGTACTCGTATCATAAAAGAAAATCCTTACGTTTCCATAGAAACGTTACTCGATTTAGAAGGAGATGTCATGGAACACATAGTATTTCATAGCGACGGAATTTCTGTGTTAATTCGTCAATGTGAGGGAGCGAGAGATGCAGTAAAGAAGGAATGGTGCATCGGAAAGGATATACTCGTATCCCAAGAGAAAATCATGTCGTTTCCATTGTAACGTTACTCGATTTAGAAGGAGAAGTCGTAGAACACATAGTATTTCATAGCGACGCAATTTCTGTGTTAATTCGTCAAAGTGAGGGAGCGAGGGACGCCATAAGGAAGGAATAGTACATCGGAAAGGAGATACTCGTATACCAAAAGAAAATCCTGTCGTTTCCATTGAAACGTTACTCGATTTAGAAGGAGAAGTCATTGAACCCATAGTATTTCATAGCGACGCAGTTTCTGTGTTATTTCGTCAATGTGAGGGAGCGAGGGATGCAGTAAAGAAGGAATAGTGCATCGGAAAGGAGATACTCGTATCCCATAAGATAATCGAGTCGTTTCCATAGAAACGTTACTCGATTTAGAAGGAGAAGTCATATAACACATAGTATTTCATAGCGACGTAATTTCTGTGTTAATTCGTCAATGCGAGGGAGCGAGGGATGCAGTAAGGAAGGAATACTGCATCGGAAAGGAGACAATCGTAACCAAAACGAAAATCCTGTCGTTTTAATAGAAACGTTACTCGATTTAGAAGGAGAAGTCATGGAACCCATAGTATTACATGGCGACGCAATGTCTGTGTTAATTCGTCCATATGAGGGAGCGAGGGATGCAGTAAAGAAGGCATAGAGCATCGGAAAGGAGATACGCGTATCCCAAACGAAAATCCTGTCGTTTCCATAGAAACGTTACTCGATATAGATGGAAAAGTCATAAAACATATAATACTCCATAGCGTCGCAATGTATGTGTTAATTCGTCAATGTGAGGGAGCCAGGGATGCAGTAATGAAGGAATAGTGCATCGGAAAGGAGATAATCGTATCCCAAAAGAAAATCCTATCGTTTCCGTAGAAACGTAACACGATTTAGAAGGTGAAGTCATAGAACCCATAGTATTTCATAGCGACGCCATTTCTGTGTTAATTTGTCAATGTGAGGGAGCGAGGGATGCAGTAAAGAAGGAATAGTGCATCGGAAAGGAGATACTTGTATACCAAAAGAAAATCCTGTCGTTTCAATACAAACGTTTCTCGATTTAGAAGGAGAAGTCATAGAACACATAGTATTCTATAGCGTCGCAATTTCTGTGTTAATTCGTCAATGTGAGGGAGCCAGGGATGCAGTAAAGCAGGAAGTGCGCATCGGAAAGGAGAATCTCGTATCCCAAAAGATTATCCTGTCGTTTCCATAGAAATGTTACTCGATTTAGAAGGAGAAGTCGTAGAACACATAGTATTTCATAGCGACGCAATTTCAGTGTTAATTCGTCAATGTGAGGGAGCGAGAGATGCAGTAAAGAAGGTATAGTGCATCGGAATGGAGATACTCGTTTCCCAAAAGAAAATCCAGTCGTATCCATGGAACCGTTACTCGATTTAGAAGGAGAAGTCATTGAACCCCTAAGTAGTTCATAGCGACGCAATTTCTGCGTTAATTCGTCAATGTGAGGGAGCGAGGGATGAAGGAAAGAAGGAATAGTGCATCGGAAAGGAGATAGTTGTATCCCGAAACGAAATCCTGTCATTTCCATAGAAACGTTACTCGATTTAGAAGGAAAAGTTATAGAACCCATAGTAATTCATGGCGACGCAATTTCTCTGCTTATTCCTCAATCTGAGGGAGCGAGGGATGCAGTAAAGAACTAATAGTGCATCGGAAAGGAGGTACTCGTATCATAAAAGTAAATCCGGTCGTATCCATAGAAACGTTACTCGATTTGGAAGGAGAAGTCATGGAACACATAGTATCTCATAGCGACGCAATTTCTGTGTATATTCGTCAATGTGAGGGAGCAAGTGATGAAGTAAAGAGGGAATAGTGCATCGGAAGGGAGATACTCATATCCCAAAAGAAAATCCTGTCGTTTCCATTGAAAAGTTACTCGATTTTGAAGGAGAAGTCGTAGAACACAAAGTATTTCATAGCGACGCAATTTCTGTGTTAATTCGTCAAAGTGAGGGAGCGAGGGACGCAGTAAAGAAGGAATAGTGCATCGGAAAGGAGAGAGTCGCATCACAAAAGAACATCCTGTCGTTTCCATAGAAACGTTACTCGATTTAGAAGGAGAAGTTATAGAACACATAGTAATTCATGGCGACGCTATTTCTCTGCTTATTCGTCAATCTGAGGGAGCGAGGGATGCAGTAAAGAATTAATAGTGCATCGGAAAGGAATTACTCGTATCATAAAAGAAAATCCTGTCGTTTCCATAGAAACGTTACTCGATTTAGAAGGAGATGTCATGGAACACATAATATTTCATAGCGACGCAATTTCTGTGTTAATTCGTCAATGTGAGGGAGCGTGAGATGCAGTAAAGACGGAATAGTGCAACGGAAAGGAGATACTCGTATACCAAAAGAAAATCCTGTCGTTTCCATAGAAACGTTACTCGATTTAGAAGGAGAAGTCATTGAACCCATAGTATTTCATAGCGACGCAGTTTCTGTGTTATTTCGTCAATGTGAGGGAGCGAGGGATGCAGTAAAGAAGGAATAGTACATCGGAAAGGAGATACTCGTATCCCATAAGAAAATCCTGTCGTTTCCATAGAAACGTTACTCGATTTAGAAGGAGAATTCATAGTAGACATAGTATTCCATAGAATCGCAAATCTGTGTTAAATCGTCAATGTGAGGGAGCCAGGGATGCAGTGAAGAAGTAATAGTGCATAGGAAAGAAGATACTCGTATCCCAAAAGAAAATCCTGTCGTTTCCATAGAAACGTTACTCGATTTAGAAGGAGAAGACATGGGACCCATAGTAATTCGTAGCGACCCAATTTCTGTGTTAATTCGTCAATGTGAGGGAGCGAGGGATGCAGTAAAGAAGGAATAGTGCATCGGAATGGAGATACTCGTATCCCAAAAGAAAATCCTGTCTTTACCATAGAAACGTTACTCGATTTAGAAGGAGAAGTCATAGAACACATAGTATTTCATAGCGACGCAATTTCTGTGTTAATTCGTCAATGTGAGGGAGCAAGAGATAGAGTGAAGAAGGAATAGTGCATCGGAAAGGAGATTCTCGTATCCCAAAAGAAAATCCAGTCGTTTAAATGGAAACGTTACTCGATTTAGAAGGAGAAGTCATAGAACCCAAAGTAATTCATAGCGACGCAATTTCTGCGTTAATTTGTCAATGTGAGGGAGCGAGCGATGAAGTAAAGAAGGAATAGTGCATCGGAAAGGAGATAGTTGTATCCCGAAACGAAATCCTGTCATTTCCATAGAAACGTTACTCGATTTAGAAGGAAAAGTTATAGAACCCATAGTAATTCATGGCGAGGCAATTTCTCAGCTTTTTCGTCAATCTGAGGGAGCGAGGGGTGCAGTTAAGAACTAATAGTGCATCGGAAAGGAGGTACTCGTATCATAAAAGAAAATCCTGTCGTTTCCTTAGGAACGTTACTCGATTTAGAAGGAGAAGTCAAACAACCCATAGTATTTCGTATTGACGCAATTTCTGTGTTAATTCGTCAATGTCAGGTAGCGAGGGATGCAGTAAAGAAGGAATACTGCATCGGAATGGAGATACTCGTATCCAAAAAGAAAATCCTGTCGATACCATAGAAACGTTACTCGATTTAGAAGGAGAAGTCGTAGAACACATAGTATTTCATAGCGACGCAATTTCTGTGTTACTTCGTCAATGTGAGGGAGTGAGGGATGCTGTAAAGAAGGCATAGTGCATCGGAAAGGAGGTACTCGTATGATAAAAGAAAATCCTGTCGTTTCAATAGAAACGTTACTCGATTTAGAAGGGGAAGACATAAACCCTATAGTATTTCATAACGACGCAATTTATGTGTTAATACGTCAATGTCAGGGAGCGAGGAATGCAGTAAAGAAGGAATACTGCATCGGAAAGGAGATAGTCGTAATCAAAAAGAAAATCCTCTCGTTTCAAAAGAAACGTCACTCGATTTAGAAGGAGAAGTCATAGAACCCATAGTATTTCATAGCGACGCTATTTCTGTGTTAATTCGTCAATGTGAGGAAGCGAGGGATGCAATTAAGAAGGAATAGTGCATCGGAAAGGAGATAGAAGTATCCCAAATGAAAATCCTGTCGTTTCCATAGAAACGTTACTCGATTTAGAAGGAGAAGTCATAGAACACATAGTATTTCATAGCGACGCAATTTCTGTGTTAATTCGTCAATGTGAGGGAGCGAGACATGCAGTAAAGAAGGAATATTGCATCGGAAAGGAGATACTCCTATCCCAAAAGAAAATCCAGTCGTTTCCATTGAAATGTTACTCGATTTAGAAGGAGAAGTCATAGAACCCAAAGTAATTTGTAGCGACGCAATTTCTGCGTTAATTCGTCAATGTGAGGGATCGAGGGATGCAGTAGAGAAGGAATAGTGCATCGGAAAGGAGATACTCGTATCCCATAAGAAAATCCTGTCGTTTCCATAGAAACGTTACTCGATTTAGAAGGAGAAGTCATAGAACACATAGTATTTCATAGCGACGCAATTTCTGTGTTAATTCGTTAAAGTGAGGAAGCGAGGGACACAGTAAAGAAGGAATAGTGCATCGGAAAGGAGATACTCGTATACCAAAAGAAAATCCTGACGTTTCCATAGAAACGTTACTCGATTTAGAAGGAGAAGTCATATAACATATAGTATTTCATAGCGACGCCATTTCTGTGTTAATTCGTGAATGTGAGGTAGCGAGGGATGTAGTAAAGAAGGAATACTGCATCGGAATGGAGATACTCGTTTCCCAAAAGAAAATCCTGTCGTTACCATAGAAAACGTTACTCGATTTAGAAGGAGAAGTCATAGAACACATAGTATTTCATAGCGACGCAATTTCTGTGTTGATTCGTCAATGTGAGGGAGCGAGAGATGCAGTAAAGAAGGAATATTGCATCGGAAAGGAGATACTCGTATCGCAAAAGAAAATCCAGTCATTTCCATTGAAACGTTACTCGATTTAGAAGGAGAAGTCATAGAACCCAAAGTAATTTATAGCGACGCAATTTCCGCGTTAATTCGTCAATGTGAGGGAGCGAGGGATGAAGTAAAGAAGGAATAGTGCATCGGAAAGGAGACAGTTGTATCCCGAAAAGAAATCCTGTCGTTTCCATAGAAACGTTACTCGATTTAGAAGGAGAACTTACAGAACTCATAGTAAGTCATGGTGACGCTATTTCTCTGCTTATTCGTCAATCTGAGGGAGCGAGGGATGCAGTAAAGGATTAATAGTGCATCGGAAAGGAGGTACTCGTATCATAAAAGAAAATCCTTACGTTTCCATAGAAACGTTACTCGATTTAGAAGGAGATGTCATGGAACACAGAGTATTTCATAGCGACGCAATTTCTGTGTTAATTCGTCAATGTGAGGGAGCGAGAGATGCAGTAAAAAAGGAATGGTGCATCGGAAAGGATATACTCGTATCCCAAGAGAAAATCATGTCGTTTCCATTGTAACGTTACTCGATTTAGAAGGAGAAGTCGTAGAACACATACTATTTCATAGCGACGCAATTTCTGTGTTAATTCGTCAAAGTGAGGGAGCGAGGGACGCCATAAGGAAGGAATAGTGCATCGGAAAGGAGATACTCGTATACCAAAAGAAAATCCTGTCGTTTCCATTGAAACGTTACTCGATTTAGAAGGAGAAGTCATTGAACCCATAGTATTTCATAGCGACGCAGTTTCTGTGTTATTTCGTCAATGTGAGGGAGCGAGGGATGCAGTAAAGAAGGAATAGTGCATCGGAAAGGAGATACTCGTATCCCATAAGAAAATCGAGTCGTTTCCATAGAAACGTTACTCGATTTAGAAGGAGAAGTCATGAAACACATTGTATTTCATAGCGACGCAATTTCTGTGTTAATTCGTCAATGTGAGGGAGCGAGTGATGCAGTAAAGAGGGAATAGTGCATCGAAAGGAGATACTCGTATCCCAAAAGAAAATCCTGTCGTTTCCATTGAAACGTTACTCGATTTAGAAGGAGAAGTCGTAGAACACATAGTATTTCATAGCGATGCAATTTCTGTGTTACTTCGTCAAAGTGATGGAGCGAGGGGACGCAGTAAAGGAGGAATAGTGCATCGGAAAGGAGATACTCGTATACCAAAAGAAAACCCTGTCGTTTCCATGGAAACGTTACTCGATTTAGAAGGAGAAGTCATAGAACACATAGTATATCATAGCGATGCAATTTCTGTGTTAATTCGTCAATGTGAGGGAGCGAGGGATGCAGTAAAGAAGGAATTGTGCAACGGAAAGGAGATACTCGTATACCATAAGAAAATCCTGTCGTTTCAATAGAAACGTTACTCGATTTAGAAGGGGAAGTCATGGACCACATAGTATTTCATAACGACGCAATTTCTGTGTTAATTCGTCAATGTCAGGGAGCGAGGGATGCAGTTAGGAAGGAATACTGCATGGAAAGGAGATAGTCGCAACTAAAAAAGAAAATCCTTTCGTTTCAAAAGAAACGTCACTCTATTTAGAAGGAGAAGTCATAGAACCCATAGTATTTCATAGCGACTCAATTTCTGTGCTTATTCGTCAATGTGAGGGAACGAGGGATGCAGTGAAGAAGGAATAGTGCATCGGAAAGGAGATACTCGTATCCCAAAAGAAAATACTGTCGTTTCCATAGAAAAGTTACTCGATTTAGAAGCAGAAGTCATAGAATCCATAGTATTTCATAGCGACGCTATTTCTGTGTTAATTCGTCAATGTGAGGGAGCGAGGGATTCAATTAAGAAGGAATAGTGCATCGGAAAGGAGATAGAAGTATCCCAAATGAAAATCCTGTCGTTTCCATAGAAACGTTACTCGATTTAGAAGGAGAAGTCATAGAACACATAGTATTTCGTAGCGACGCAATTTCTGTGTTATTTCGTCAATGTGAGGGAGCGAGAGATGCAGTAAAGAAGGAATATTGCATCGGAAAGGAGATACTCCTATCGCAAAAGAAAATCCGGTCGTTTCCATTGAAACGTTACTCGATTTAGAAGGAGTAGTCATAGAACCCAAAGTAATTTATAGCGACACAATTTCTGCGTTAATTCGTGAATGTGAGGGATCGAGGGATGCAGTAGAGAAGGAATAGTGCATCGGAAAGGAGATAGTCGTATCACAAAGCAACATCCTGTCGTTTTCATAGAAACGTTACACGATTTTGAAGGAGTTGTCATAGAACGCATAGTATTTCATAGGGACGCAATTTCTGTGTTAATTCGGCAATGTGAGGGAGCGGGGGATGCAGTAAAGAAGGAAAAGTGCATCGGAAAGGAGATACTCGTATCCCATAAGAAAATCTTGTCGTTTCCATTGAAACGTTACTCGATTTAGAAGGAGAAGTCATAGAACACATAGTATTCCATAGAGTCGCAAATCTGTGTTAATTCGTCAGTGTGAGGGAGCCAGGGATGCAGTAAAGATGGAATAGTACATCGGAAAGGAGATACCCGTATCACAAAAGAAAATCCTGTCGTTTCCATAGAAACGTTACTGGATTTAGAAGGAGAAGTCATGGAACCCGTAGTATTTCATAGCGACACAATTTCTGTGTTAATTCGTCAATGTGAGGGAACGAAGGATGCAGTAAAGAAGGAATAGTGCATCGGAAAGGATATACTCTTATACCAAAAGAAAATACTGTCGTTTCCATAGAAACGTTACTCGATTTAGAAGGAGAAGTCATAGAACACATAGTATTTCATAGCGACGTAATTTCTCTGCTTATTCGTCAATGTGAGGTAGCGAGGGATGTAGTAAAGAAGGAATACTGCATCGGAATGGATATACTCGTTTCCCAAAAGAAAATCCTGTCGTAACCATAGAAACGTTACTCGATTTAGAAGGAGAAGTCATAGAACACATAGTATTTCATAGCGACGCAATTTCTGTGTTAATTCGTCAATGTGAGGGAGCGACAGATGCAGTAAAGAAGGAATATTGCATCGGAAAGGAGATACTCCTATCGCAAAAGAAAATCCAGACGTTTCCATTGAAACGTTACTCGATTTAGAAGGAGAAGTCATAGAACCCAAAGTAATTTATAGCGACGCAATTTCTGCGTTAATTTGTCAATGTGAGGGAGCGAGGTATGAAGTAAAGAAGGAATAGTGCATCGGAAAGGAGATAGTTGTATCCCGAATCGAAATCCTGTCGTTTCCATAGAAACGTTACTCGATTTAGAAGGAGAAGTTATGGAACCCTTAGTAATTCATGGCGACGCTATTTCTCTGCTTATTCGTCAATCTGAGGGAGCGAGGGATGCAGTAAAGAATTAATAGTGCATCGGAAAGGAGGTACTCGTATCATAAAAGAAAATCCTGTCGTTTCCATAGAAACGTTACTCGATTTAGAAGGAGATGTCATGGAACACATAGTATTTCATAGCGACGCAATTTCTGTTTTAATTCGTCAATGTGAGGGAGCGAGTGGTGCAGTAAAGAGGGAATAGTGCATCGAAAGGAGATACTCGTATCCCAAAAGAAAGTCCTGTCGTTTCCATTGAAACGTTACTCGATTTAGAAGGAGAAGTCGTAGAACACATAGTATCTCATAGCGACGCAATTTCTGTGTTACTTCGTCAAAGTGATGGAGCGAGGGACGCAGTAAAGAAGGAATAGTGCATCGGAAAGGAGATACTCGTATACCAAAAGAAAACCCTGTCGTTTCCAAGGAAACGTTACTCGATTTAGAAGGAGAAGTCATAGAACACATAGTATATCATAGCGACGCAATTTCTGTGTTAATTCGTCAATGTGAGGGAGCGAGGGATGCAGTAAAGAAGGAATAGTGCAACGGAAAGGAGATACTCGTATACCATAAGAAAATCCTGTCGTTTCAATAGAAACGTTACTCGATTTAGAAGGGGAAGTCATAGACCACATAGTATTTCATAGCGACGCAATTTCTGTGTTAATTCGTCAATGTCAGGGAGCGAGGGATGAAGTAAAGAAGGAATACTGCATCGGAAAGGAGATAGTCGTAACCAAAAAGAAAATCCTTTCGTTTCAAAAGAAACGTCACTCGATTTAGAAGGAGAAGTCATAGAACCCATAGTATTTCATAGCGACTCAATTTCTGTGCTTATTCGTCAATGTGAGGGAACGAGGGATGCAGTGAAGAAGGAATAGTGCATCGGAAAGGAGATACTCGTATCCCAAAAGAAAATCCGGTCGTTTACATAGAAAAGTTACTCGATTTAGAAGGAGAAGTCATAGAACCCATAGTATTTCATAGCGACGCTATTTCTGTGTTAATTCGTCAATGTGAGGGAGCGAGGGATGCAATTAAGAAGGAATAGTGCACCGGAAAGGAGATAGAAGTATCCCAAATGAAAATCCTGTCGTTTCCATAGAAACGTTACTCGATTTAGAAGGAGAAGTCATAGAACACATAGTATTTCATAGCGACGCAATTTCTGTGCTAATTCGTCAATGTGAGGGAGCGAGAGATGCAGTAAAGAAGGAATATTGCATCGGAAAGGATATACTCCTATCGCAAAAGAAAATCGAGTCGTTTCCATTGAAACGTTACTCGATTTAGAAGGAGAAGGCACAGAACCCAAGGTAATTTATAGCGACGCAATTTCTGCGTTAATTCGTCAATGTGAGGGATCGAGGGATGCAGTAGAGAAGGAATAGTGCATCGGAAAGGAGATAGTCGTATCACAAAATAACATCCTGTTGTTTTCATAGAAACGTTACTCGATTTTGAAGGAGAAGTCATAGAACGCATAGTATTTCATAGGGACGCAATTTCTGTGTTAATTCGGCAATGTGAGGGAGCGGGGGATGCAGTAAAGAAGGAATAGTGCATCGGAAAGAAGATACTCGTTTCCCATAAGAAAATCCTGTCGTTTCCATAGAAACGTTACTCGATTTGGAAGGAGAAGTCATAGAACACATAGTATTTCATAGCGACGTAATTTCTGTGCTTATTCGTCAATGTGAGGGAGGGAGGGGTGCAGTAAAGAGGGAATAGTACATCGGAAAGTAGATACCCGTATCACAAAAGAAAATCCCGTCGTTTCCATAGAAACGTTACTCGATTTAGAAGGAGAAGCCATGGAACCCGTAGTATTTCATAGCGACGCAATTTCTGTGTTAATTCGTCAATGTGAGGGAGCGAGGGATGCAGTAAAGAAGGAATAGTGCATCGGAAAGGATATACTCTTATACCAAAAGAAAATACTGTCGTTTCCATAGAAACGTTACTCGATTTAGAAGGAGAAGTCATAGAACACATAGTATTTCATAGCGACGTAATTTCTGTGCTTATTCGTCAATGTGAGGGAGGGAGGGGTGCAGTAAAGAGGGAATAGTGCATCGGAAAGGCGATACTCATATCCCAAAAGAAAATCCTGTCTTTTCCATTGAAACGTTACTCGATTTAGAAGGAGAAGTCGTAGAACACAAAGTATTTCATAGCGACGCAATTTCTGTGTTAATTCGTCAAAGTGAGGAAGCGATTGACACAGTAAAGAAGGAATAGTGCATCGGAAAGGATATACTCGTATACCAAAAGAAAATCCTGTCGGTTCCATAGAAACGTTACTCGATTTAGAAGGAGAAGTCATATAACATATAGTATTTCATAGCGACGCCATTTCTGTGTTACTTCGTCAATGTGAGGTAGCGAGGGATGTAGTAAAGAAGGAATACTGCATCGGAATGGAGATACTCGTTTCCCAAAAGAAAATCCTGTCGTTACCATAGAAACGTTACTCGATTTAGACGGAGAAGTCATAGAACACATAGTATTTCATAGCGACGCAATTTCTGTGTTAAATCGTCAATGTGAGGGAGCGAGAGATGCAGTAAAGAAGGAATATTGCATCGGAAAAGAGATACTCCTATTGCAAAAGAAAATCCAGTCGTTTCCATTGAAACGTTACTCGATTTAGAAGGAGAAGTCATAGAACCCAAAGTAATTTATAGCGACGCAATTTCTGCGTTAATTCGTCAATGTAAGGGAGCGAGGGACGAAGTAAAGAAGGAATAGTGCATCGGAAAGGAGATAGTTGTATCCCGAATCGAAATCCTGTCGTTTCCATAGAAACGTTACACGATTTAGAAGGAGAAGTTATAGAACCCTTAGTAATTCATGGCGACGCTATTTCTCTGCTTATTCGTCAATCTGAGGGAGCAAAGGGATGCAGTAAAGAATTAATAGTGCATCGGAAAGGAGGTACTCGTATCATAAAAGAAAATCCTGTCGTTTCCATAGAAACGTTACTCGATTTAGAAGGAGATGTCATGGAACACATAGTATTTCATAGCGACGCAATTTCTGTGTTAATTCGGCAATGTGACGGAGCGAGAGATGCAGTAAGGAAGGAATGGTGCATCGGAAAGGAAATACTCGTATCCCAAGAGAAAATCATGTCGTTTCCATTGTAACGTTACTCGATTTAGAAGGAGAAGTCGTAGAACACACAGTATTTCATAGCGACCAAATTTCTGTGTTAATTCGTCATAGTGAAGGGGCGAGGGACGCAGAAAAGAAGGAATAGTGCATCGGAAAGGAGATACTCGTATACCAAAAAAAAAAATCCTGTCGTTTCCATAGAAACGTTAATCGATTTTGAAGGAGAAGTCGTAGAACACATAGTATTTCATAGCGACGCAATTTCTGCGTTAATTCGTCAATGTGAGGGAGCGAGGGATGAAGTAAGGAAGGAATAGTTCATCGGAAAGGAGACACTCGTATCGTAAAAGAAAATCCTGTTGTTTCCATAGAAACGTTACTCGATTTAGAAGGAGATGTCTTAGAACCAATGGAATTTCATAGCGACGCAATTTCTGTGTTAATTTGCCTATGTGAGGGAGCGAGGGATGCAGTTAAGAGGGAATAGTGCATCGGAAAGGAGATACACGTATCCCAAAAGAAAATCCTGTCGTTTCCATAGAAACGTTACTCGATTTAGAAGGAGAAGTCATAGAACCCATAGTATTTCATAGCGACGCCATTTCTGTGTTAATTCGTCAATGTGAGGTCGCGAAGGTTGCAGTAAAGAAGGAATAGTGCACCGGAATGGGGATACTCGTATCCCAGAAGAAAATCCTGTCGTTACCATAGAAACGTCACTCGATGTAGAGGGAGAAGTCATAGAACACATAGTTTTTCATAGCGACGCAATTTCTGTGTTAATTCGTCAATGTGAGGGAGCGAGAGATGCAGTAAAGAAGGAATGGTGCATCGGAAAGGAGATACTCGTATCCCAAGAGAAAATCATGTCGTTTCCATTGTAACGTTACTCGATTTAGAAGGTGAAGTCGTAGAACTCATAGTATTTCATAGCGACGCAATTTCTGTGTTAATTCGTCAAAGTGAGGGAGCGAGGACGCCATAAAGAAGGAATAGTGCATCGGAGAGGAGATACTCGTATACCAAAAGAAAATACTGTCGTTTCCATAGAAACGTTACTCGATTTAGAAGGAGAAGTCATACAACACATAGTATTTCATAGCGACGCAATTTCTGTGTTAATCCGTCAATGTGAGGGTGCGAGGGATGCAGTAAAGAAGGGAACAGTGCATCGGAAAGGAGATACTCGTATCCCAAAAGAATAACCTGACCTTTGCATAGAAACGTTACTCGAATTAGAAGGAGAAGTCACAGTACACATAGTATATCATAGCGACGCAATTTCTGTGTTAATTCGTCAATGTGAGGGAGCGAGGGATGCAGTAAAGACGGAATAGTACAACGGGAAGGAGATACTCGTATACCAAAAGAAAATCCTGTCGTTTCCATAGAAACGTTACTCGATTTAGAAGGAGAAGTCATAGAACTCATAGTATTTCATTGCGACGTAATTTCTGTGTTAATTCGTCAATGTGAGGGAGCGAGGGATGCAGTAAGGAAGGAATACTGCATCGGAAAGGAGATAGTCGTAACCAAAAAGAAAATCCTGTTGTTTCAATAGGAACGATACTCGATTTAGAAGGAAAAGTCATAGAACACATAATATTCCATAGCGTCGCAATTTATGTGTTAATTCGTCAATGTGAGGGAGCCAGGGATGCAGTAAAGAAGGAATAGTGCATCGGAAAGGAGATAATCGTATCCCAAAAGAAAATCCTATCGTTTCCGTAGAAACGTAGCTCGATTTAGAAGGAGAAGTCATAGAACGCATAGTATTTCATAGCGACGCCATTTCTGTGTTAATTCGTCAATGTGAGGGAGCGAGGGTTGCAGTAAAGAAGGAATAGTGCATCGGAAAGGAGATACTTGTATACCAAAAGAAAATCCTGTCGTTTCAATAGAAACGTACCTCGATTTAGAAGGAGAAGTCATAGAACCCATAATATTTCATAGAGACGCAATTTCTGTGTTAATTCGTCAATGTGAGGGAGCGTGGGATGCAGTAAAGGAGGCATAGTGCAGCGGAAAAGAGATACTCGTATGCCAAACGAAAATCCTGTCGTTTCCATGGAAACGTTACTCGATTTAGAAGGAGAAGTCATAGAACCCATAGTATTTCATAGCGACGCCATTTCTGTGTTAATTCGTCAATGTGAGGTAGCGAAGGTTGCAGTAAAGAAGGAATAGTGCATCGGAAAGGAGATACGCGTATCCCAAATGAAAATCCAGTCGTATCCATAGAAACCTTTCTCGATTTAGAAGGAGAAGTCATTGAACCCCTAAGTAATTCATAGCGACGCAATTTCTGCGTTAATTCGTCAATGTGAGGGAGCGAGGGATGAAGTAAAGAAGGAATAGTGCATCGGAAAGGAGATAGTTGTATCCCGAAACGAAATCCTATCGTTTCCATAGAAACGTTACTCGATTTTGAAGGAAAAGTTATAGAACCCATAGTAATTCATGGCGACGCTATTTCTCTGCTTATTCGTCAAACAGAGGGAGCGAGGGATGCAGTAAAGAACGAATAGTGCATCGGAAAGGAGGTACTCGTATCATAAAAGAAAATCCTGTCGTATCCATAGAAACGTTACTCGATTTAGAAGAAGAAGTCATGGAACACATGGTATCTCATAGTGACGCAATTTCTGTGTAAATTCGTCAATGTGAGGGAGCAAGTGATGCAGTAAAGAGGGAATAGTGCATCGGAAGGGAGATACTCATATCCCAAAAGAAAATCCTGTCGTTTCCATCGAAAAGTTACTCGATTTAGAAGGAGAAGTCGTAGAAAACATAGTATTTCATAGCGACGAAATTTCTGTGTTAATTCGTCATAGTGAGGGGGCGAGGGATGCAGTAAAGAAGGAATAGAGCATCGGAAAGGAGATACTCGTATACCAAAAAAAAAAATCCTGTCGTTTCCATAGAAACGTTAATCGATTTTGAAGGAGAAGTCGTAGAACACATAGTATTTCATAGCGACGCAATTTCTGCGTTAATTCGTCAATGTGAGGGAGCGAGGGATGAAGTAAAGAAGGAATAGTTCATCGGAAAGGAGATACTCGTATACCAAAAGAAAATCCAGTCGTTTCCATGGAAACGTTACTCGATTTAGAAGGAGAAGTCATAGAACCAATGGAATTTCATAGCGACGCAATTTCTGTGTTAATTTGCCTATGTGAGGGAGCGAGGGATCCAGTTAAGAGTGAATAGTGCATCGGAAAGGAGATACACGTATCCCAAAAGAAAATCCTGTCGTTTCCATAGAAACGTTACTCGATTTAGAAGGAGAAGTCAGTAGAACCCATAGTATTTCATAGCGACGCAATTTCTGTGTTAATTCGTCATAGTGAGGGGAGCGAGGGATGCAGTAAAGAAGGAATAGAGCATCCGGAAAGGAGATACTCGTATCCCAAAAAAAAATCCTGTCGTTTCCATAGAAACGTCTAATCGATTTTGAAGGAGAAGTCGATAGAACACATAGTATTTCATAGCGACGCAATTTCTGCGTTAATTCGTCAATGTGAGGGAGCGAGGGATGAAGTAAAGAAGGAATAGTTCATCGGAAAGGAGATACTCGTATACCAAAAGAAAATCCAGTCGTTTCCATGGAAACGTTACTCGATTTAGAAGGAGAAGTCATAGAACCCAATGGAATTTCATAGCGACGCAATTTCTGTGTTAATTTCGCCTATGTGAGGGAGCGAGGGATCCAGTTAAGAGTGAATAGTGCATCGGAAAGGAGATACACGTATCCCAAAAGAAAATCCTGTCGTTTCCATAGAAACGTTACTCGATTTAGAAGGAGAAGTCATAGAACCCATAGTATTTCATAGCGACGCCATTTCTGTGTTAATTCGTCAATGTGAGGTAGCGAAGGTTGCAGTAAAGAAGGAATAGTGCACCGGAATGGGGATACTCGTATCCCAAAAGAAAATCCTGTCGTTACCATAGAAACGTCACTCGATTTAGAGGGAGAAGTCATAGAACACATAGTTTTTCATAACGACGCAATTTCTGTGTTAATTCGTCAATGTGAGGGAGCGAGAGATGCAGTAAAGAAGGAATAGTGTATCGGAAAGGAGGTACTCGTATCCCAAAAGAAAATCCAGTCGTTTCCATGGAAACGTTACTCGATTTAGAAGGAGAAGTCATAGAACCCAAAGTAATTCATAGCGACCCAATATCTGCGTTAATTCGTCAATGTGAG